>NW_023493912.1:0-91061 GCF_013265735.2 Oncorhynchus mykiss | reverse complement strand
GTTTGAAACAGTTATGTTTAAAACATTGTATCCAGAGTGCATCAAACATTGATTTTAGACCATAGTTATTTCTGTAGTTCAATTGCTGCAACTTGCTGAAATTGCCCTATCATCTATTTTGAACAGTTATGTTTAAAACATTGTATCCAGAGTGCATCAAAATGATTTTAGACCGTGTTTTATTCTGTAGTTTCAATTGCTGCGACTTGCTGAAAATTGGCCCTATCATCTAGTTTGAACAGTTATGTTTAAAACATTGTATCCAGAGTGCATCAACATGATTTTAGACCGTGTTTATTTCTGTAGTTCAATTGCTGCAACTTGCTGAAAATTGGCCCTATCATCTAGTTTGAACAGTTATGTTTAAAACATTGTATCCAGAGTGCATCAAAAATGTTTAGAACCGTGGTTATTTCTGTAGTTCAATTGCTGCAACTTGCTGAAAATTGGCCCTATCATCTAGTTTGAACAGTTATGTTTAAAACATTGTATCCAGAGTGCATCAAACATGATTTTAGACCATGGTTATTTCTGTAGTTCAATTGCTGCAACTTGCTGAAAATTGGCCCTATCATCTAGTTTGAACAGTTATGTTTAAAACATTGTATCCAGAGTGCATCAAACATGATTTTAGACCGTGGGTTATTTCTGTAGTTCAATTGCTGCACACTTGCTGAAAATTGGCCCTATCATCTAGTTTGAACAGTTATGTTTAAAACATTGTATCCAGAGTGCATCAAACATGATTTTAGACCGTGTTTATGGAAGAAAAGTGGTTATTTCTGTAGTTCAATTGCTGCAACTTGCTGAAAATTGGCCCTATCATCTAGTTTGAACAGTTATGTTTAAAACATTGTATCCAGAGTGCATCAAACATGATTTTAGACCGTGTTTATGGAAAGAAAGTGGTTATTTCTGTAGTTCAATTGCTGCAACTTGCTGAAAATTGGCCCTATCATCTAGTTTGAACAGTTATGTTTAAAACATTGTATCCAGAGTGCATCAAACATGATTTTAGACCGTGTTTATGGAAAGAAAAGTGGTTATTTCTGTAGTTCATTGCTGCAACTTGCTGAAAATTGGCCCTATCATCTAGTTTGAACAGTTATGTTTAAAACATTGTATCCAGAGTGCATCAAACATGATTTTAGACCGTGTTTATGGAAAGAAAGTGGTTATTTCTGTAGTTCAATTGCTGCAACTTGCTGAAAATTGGCCCTATCATCTAGTTTGAACAGTTATGTTTAAAACATTGTATCCAGAGTGCATCAAACATGATTTTAGACCGTGGTTATTTTCTGTAGTTCAATTGCTGCAACTTGCTGAAAATGGCCCTATCATCTAGTTTGAACAGTTATTTTAAAACATTGTATCCAGAGTGCATCAAACATGATTTTAGACCGTGTTTATGGAAAGAAAGTGGTTATTTCTGTAGTTCAATTGCTGCAACTTGCTGAAAATTGGCCCTATCATCTAGTTTGAACAGTTATGTTTAAAACATTGTATCCAGAGTGCATCAAACATGATTTTAGACCATGTTTATTTCTGTAGTTCAATTGCTGCAACTTGCTGAAAATTGGCCCTATCATCTAGTTTGAACAGTTATGTTTAAACATTGTATCCAGAGTGCATCAAAAATGATTTTAGACCGTGTTTATTTCTGTAGTTCAATTGCTGCAACTTGCTGAAAATTGGCCCTATCATCTAGTTTGAACAGTTATGTTTAAACATTGTATCCAGAGTGCATCAAACATGATTTTAGACCGTGTTTATGGTATTTCTGTAGTTCAATTGCTGCAACTTGCTGAAAATTGGCCCTATCATCTAGTTTGAACAGTTATGTTTAAAACATTGTATCCAGAGTGCATCAAACATGATTTTAGACCGTGTTTATTTCTGTAGTTCAATTGCTGCAACTTGCTGAAATTGGCCCTATCATCTAGTTTGAACAGTTATGTTTAAAACATTGTATAGAGTGCATCAAACATGATTTTAGACCGTGTTTATGAAAGAAAAGTGGTTATTTCTGTAGTTCAATTGCTGCAACTTGCTGAAAATTGCCCTATCATCTAGTTTGAACAGTTATGTTTAAAACATTGTATCCAGAGTGCATCAACATGAGATGTTTATGGAAAGATGGTTATTTCTGTAGTTCAATTGCTGCAACTTGCTGAAATTGGCCCTATCATCTAGTTTGAACAGTTATGTTTAAAAATTGTATCCAGAGTGCATCAAAAATGATTTTAGAAAAGTGGTTATTTCTGTAGTTCAATTGCTGCAACTTGCTGAAAATTGGCCCTATCATCTAGTTTGAACAGTTATGTTTAAAACATTGTATCCAGAGTGCATCAAACATGATTTTAGACCGTGTTTATGGAAAGAAAAGTGGTTATTTCTGTAGTTCAATTGCTGCACTTGCTGAAAATTGGCCCTATCATCTAGTTTGAACAGTTATGTTTAAAACATTGTATCCAGAGTGCATCAAACATGATTTTAGACCGTGTTTATGGAAAGAAAAGTGGTATTTCTGTAGTTCAATTGCTGCAACTTGCTGAAATTGGCCCTATCATCTAGTTTGAACAGTTATGTTTAAAACATTGTATCCAGAGTGCATCAAACATGATTTTAGACCGTGTTTATGGAAAGAAATGGTTATTTCTGTAGTTCAATTGCTGCAACTTGCTGAAAATTGGCCCTATCATCTAGTTTGAACAGTTATGTTTAAAACATTTCTATCCCATGATCAAATCGTGATTACAGACTCAAGCTTTATGATAAGCAACGTTAACTATTCATGATAATCGCAAATGCTGAAATAAATATGCTATCTCAGTTTAACCTTTGTTAAACACTGTATCTCAGATTTTCAAAATGCTTCTCAACCATTGCAAAACAAGCTTTGTTTGACTGTATTGATGGCTAACGTAGCATTTAGCATTAGCATTCAGCTTGCAACATTATACACAAAAAAACAGAAAAGCATTCAAATAAAATCATTTACCTTTGAAGAACTTCAATTTGTCATGGGAACTCTTCAGATGCAAATTGTTCAGTTTTTCCTGAAAGATTATTTGTTTAGGACAAATCGTCCGTTTCTCTGCGTCACTTTAGCTATGAAAAAACCCCTTATCCAGGATTGTGTAAATCTTATCAGCAAGCTCATTAGCATAAAACAAGTTACTATTTATGAAAATCGCGAATGAATGAAATAAATATGCCAATCTCTCAAGCTTGCCTTTGTAAAACACTGTCATCTCAGATTTTCAAAATATGCTTCCAACCATAGGAAAACAGATTTGTGTAAAGTAGCTAGCTAGCGTTAGCATTTCTGCGTTAGCAATTTGCGTTAGCATTAGCGTTATCATCGCACGCACATTAACAAAAAACATAAAAGCCTTCAATAAATCATTTACTTTGAAGAACTTCTGATGTTTTCAATGATGATACTCTCAGTTATATAGCAGATGCTCAGTTTTTTCCAAAAAGATCCTTGTGTATTAGAAATAGCTCCGTTTTAAACATCACTATTTGGCTACCAAAAAAATCCCAAAATTCAGTCCTCAACACGCGAACTTTTTTTCCAAATTAACTCCATATCCGCTGAAACTGCAAACGTTTTTAAATCAATCATCAAGGTGTTTTTCACATATCTCTTCATTGATACATCGTTCTTGGACACATGCTTTCTCCCCTGATCAAATGTAAAGTAGAAGCAGCTGGCAATTGCGCACCTGAATTCGACGCAGGACACCAGGCGGACACTTGGAAAATGTAGTCTCTTATTGGTCAATCTTCCAATGATATGCCTACAAATATGTCACAATGCTGCTAAAACCTTGGGCGAACGACAGAAAGTTGGCCATCGTGCGCAATCACACAGCCTATACTGAAGAATGGAAACAGAGCTTCAGAAATTCTGCTAATTCCTGGGTGATGCATCATCTTGGTTTTTGCCTGTAGAATGAGTTCTGGGCACTTGCAGACAAATTTTGCAGATTCTGAAACTTCAGAGTGTTTTCTTTCCAAGACTTCAAATATGCATAGTCGAGCATCTTTTTCGGGACAAAATATCGCGCTTAAAACGGGAACGTTTTGCTCCAAAAATGAATAGCGCCCCTATCAGCTCTAACAGGTAAAACATTGTATCCAGAGTGCATCAAACATGATTTTAGACCGTGTTTATGGAAGAAAAGTGGTTATTTCTGTAGTTCAATTGCTGCAACTTGCTGAAAATTGGCCCTATCATCTAGTTTGAACAGTTATGTTTAAAACATTGTATCCAGAGTGCATCAAACATGATTTTAGACCGTGTTTATGGAAAGAAAAGTGGTTATTTCTGTAGTTCAATTGCTGCAACTTGCTGAAAATTGGCCCTATCATCTAGTTTGAACAGTTATGTTTAAAACATTGTATCCAGAGTGCATCAAACATGATTTTAGACCGTGTTTATGGAAAGAAAAGTGGTTATTTCTGTAGTTCAATTGCTGCAACTTGCTGAAAATTGGCCCTATCATCTAGTTTGAACAGTTATGTTTAAAACATTGTATCCAGAGTGCATCAAACATGATTTTAGACCGTGTTTATGGAAGAAAAGTGGTTATTTCTGTAGTTCAATTGCTGCAACTTGCTGAAAATTGGCCCTATCATCTAGTTTGAACAGTTATGTTTAAAACATTGTATCCAGAGTGCATCAAACATGATTTTAGACCGTGTTTTATGGAAGAAAAGTGTTATTTCTGTAGTTCAATTGCTGCAACTTGCTGAAAATTGGCCCTATCATCTAGTTTGAACAGTTATGTTTAAAACATTGTATCCAGAGTGCATCAAACATGATTTTTATGGACCATGGTTATTTCTGTAGTTCATTGCTGCAACTTGCTGAAAATTGGCCCTATCATCTAGTTTGAACAGTTATGTTTAAAACATTGTATCCAGAGTGCATCAAACATGATTTTAGACCGTGGTTATTTCTGTAGTTCAATTGCTGCAACTTGCTGAAATTGGCCCTATCATCTAGTTTGAACAGTTATGTTTAAAACATTGTATCCAGAGTGCATCAAACATGATTTTAGACCGTGTTTATGGAAAGAAAAGTGTTATTTCTGTAGTTCAATTGCTGCAACTTGCTGAAAATTGCCCTATCATCTAGTTTGAACAGTTATGTTTAAAACATTGTATCCAGAGTGCATCAACATGATTTTAGACCATGGTTTATTCTGTAGTTCAATTGCTGCGACTTGCTGAAAATTGGCCCTATCATCTAGTTTGAACAGTTATGTTTAAAACATTGTATCCAGAGTGCATCAAACATGATTTTAGACCAGTGGTTATTTCTGTAGTTCAATTGCTGCAACTTGCTGAAAATTGGCCCTATCATCTAGTTTGAACAGTTATGTTTAAAACATTGTATCCAGAGTGCATCAAACATGATTTTAGACCGTGTTTATGGAAAGAAAAGTGGTATTTCTGTAGTTCAATTGCTGCAACTTGCTGAAAATTGGCCCTATCATCTAGTTTGAACAGTTATGTTTAAAACATTGTATCCAGAGTGCATCAAACATTATTTTAACCATGGTTATTTCTGTAGTTCAATTGCTGCAACTTGCTGAAAATTGGCCCTATCATCTAGTTTGAACAGTTATGTTTAAAACATTGTATCCAGAGTGCATCAAACATGATTTTAGACCGTGGTTATTTCTGTAGTTCAATTGCTGCAACTTGCTGAAAATTGGCCCTATCATCTAGTTTGAACAGTTATGTTTAAAACATTGTATCCAGAGTGCATCAAACATGATTTTAGACCATGGTTATTTCTGTAGTTCAATTGCTGCAACTTGCTGAAAATTGGCCCTATCATCTAGTTTGAACAGTTATGTTTAAAACATTGTATCCAGAGTGCATCAAACATGATTTTAGACCGTTGTTATTGTCTGTAGTTCAATTGCTGCAACTTGCTGAAAATTGGCCCTATCATCTAGTTTGAACAGTTATGTTTAAAACATTGTATCCAGAGTGCATCAAACATGATTTTAGACCGTGTTTATGGAAAGAAAAGTGGTTATTTCTGTAGTTCAATTGCTGCAACTTGCTGAAAATTGGCCCTATCATCTAGTTTGAACAGTTATGTTTAAAACATTGTATCCAGAGTGCATCAAACATGATTTTAGACCGTGGTTATTTCTGTAGTTCAATTGCTGCGACTTGCTGAAAATTGGCCCTATCATCTAGTTTGAACAGTTATGTTTAAAACATTGTATCCAGAGTGCATCAAACATGATTTTAGAAGAAAGTGGTTATTTCTGTAGTTCAATTGCTGCAACTTGCTGAAAATTGGCCCTATCATCTAGTTTGAACAGTTATGTTTAAAACATTGTATCCAGAGTGCATCAAACATGATTTTAGACCATGGTTATTTCTGTAGTTCAATTGCTGCAACTTGCTGAAAATTGGCCCTATCATCTAGTTTGAACAGTTATGTTTAAAACATTGTATCCAGAGTGCATCAAACATGATTTTAGACCGTGGGTTATTTCTGTAGTTCAATTGCTGCAACTTGCTGAAAATTGGCCCTATCATCTAGTTTGAACAGTTATGTTTAAAACATTGTATCCAGAGTGCATCAAACATGATTTTAGACCGTGTTTATGGAAAGAAAGTGGTTATTTCTGTAGTTCAATTGCTGCAACTTGCTGAAAATTGGCCCTATCATCTAGTTTGAACAGTTATGTTTAAAACATTGTATCCAGAGTGCATCAAACATGATTTTAGACCGTGTTTATGGAAAGAAAAGTGGTTATTTCTGTAGTTCAATTGCTGCAACTTGCTGAAAATTGGCCCTATCATCTAGTTTGAACAGTTATGTTTAAAACATTGTATCCAGAGTGCATCAAACATGATTTTAGACCGTGTTTATGGAAAGAAAGTGGTTATTTCTGTAGTTCAATTGCTGCAACTTGCTGAAAATTGGCCCTATCATCTAGTTTGAACAGTTATGTTTAAAACATTGTATCCAGAGTGCATCAAACATGATTTTAGACCGTGTTTATGGAAGAAAAGTGGTTATTTCTGTAGTTCAATTGCTGCAACTTGCTGAAAATTGGCCCTATCATCTAGTTTGAACAGTTATGTTTAAAACATTGTATCCAGAGTGCATCAAACATGATTTTAGACCGTGTTTATGGAAAGAAAAGTGGTTATTTCTGTAGTTCAATTGCTGCAACTTGCTGAAATTGGCCCTATCATCTAGTTTGAACAGTTATGTTTAAAACATTGTATCCAGAGTGCATCAAACATGATTTTAGACCGTGTTTATGGAAAGAAAAGTGGTTATTTCTGTAGTTCAATTGCTGCAACTTGCTGAAAATTGGCCCTATCATCTAGTTTGAACAGTTATGTTTTAAACATTGTATCCAGAGTGCATCAAACATGATTTTAGACCGTGTTTATGGAAAGAAAAGTGGTTATTTCTGTAGTTCAATTGCTGCAACTTGCTGAAAATTGGCCCTATCATCTAGTTTGAACAGTTATGTTTAAAACATTGTATCCAGAGTGCATCAAACATGATTTTAGACCATGGTTATTTCTGTAGTTCAATTGCTGCAACTTGCTGAAAATTGGCCCTATCATCTAGTTTGAACAGTTATGTTTAAAACATTGTATCCAGAGTGCATCAAACATGATTTTAGATGAAGAAAGTGGTTATTTCTGTAGTTCAATTGCTGCAACTTGCTGAAAATTGCCCTATCATCTAGTTTGAACAGTTATGTTTAAAACATTGTATCCAGAGTGCATCAAACATGATTTTAGACCGTGTTTATGGAAAGAAAAGTGGTTATTTCTGTAGTTCAATTGCTGCAACTTGCTGAAAATTGGCCCTATCATCTAGTTTGAACAGTTATGTTTAAAACATTGTATCCAGAGTGCATCAAACATGATTTTAGACCGTGTTTATGGATGTAGTTTTTAGTTCAATTGCTGCAACTTGCTGAAAATTGGCCCTATCATCTAGTTTGAACAGTTATGTTTAAAACATTGTATCCAGAGTGCATCAAATGATTTTAGACCGTGTTTATTTCTGTAGTTCAATTGCTGCAACTTGCTGAAAATGGCCCTATCATCTAGTTTGAACAGTTATGTTTAAAACATTGTATCCAGAGTGCATCAAACATGATTTTAGACCGTGTTTATGGAAAGAAGTGGTTATTTCTGTAGTTCAATTGCTGCACTTGCTGAAAATTGGCCCTATCATCTAGTTTGAACAGTTATGTTTAAAACATTGTATCCAGAGTGCATCAAACATGATTTTAGACCATGGTTTATTTCTGTAGTTCAATTGCTGCAACTTGCTGAAAATTGGCCCTATCATCTAGTTTGAACAGTTATGTTTAAAACATTGTATCCAGAGTGCATCAAACATGATTTTAGACCGTGGTTATTTCTGTAGTTCAATTGCTGCAACTTGCTGAAAATTGGCCCTATCATCTAGTTTGAACAGTTATGTTTAAACATTGTATCCAGAGTGCATCAAACATGATTTTAGACCATGGTTTATTTCTGTAGTTCAATTGCTGCAACTTGCTGAAAATTGGCCCTATCATCTAGTTTGAACAGTTATTTTAAAACATTGTATCCAGAGTGCATCAAACATGATTTTAGACCGTGGTTATTTCTGTAGTTCAATTGCTGCAACTTGCTGAAAATTGGCCCTATCATCTAGTTTGAACAGTTATGTTTAAAACATTGTATCCAGAGTGCATCAAACATGATTTTAGACCGTGTTTATGGAAAGAAAAGTGGTTATTTCTGTAGTTCAATTGCTGCAACTTGCTGAAAATTGGCCCTATCATCTAGTTTGAACAGTTATGTTTTAAACATTGTATCCAGAGTGCATCAAACATGATTTTAGACCATGGTTATTTCTGTAGTTCAATTGCTGCGACTTGCTGAAAATTGGCCCTATCATCTAGTTTGAACAGTTATGTTTAAAACATTGTATCCAGAGTGCATCAAAAATGATTTTAGACCGTGGTTATTTCTGTAGTTCAATTGCTGCAACTTGCTGAAATTTGGCCCTATCATCTAGTTTGAACAGTTATGTTTAAAACATTGTATCCAGAGTGCATCAACATGATTTTAGACCATGGTTATTTCTGTAGTTCAATTGCTGCAACTTGCTGAAAATTGGCCCTATCATCTAGTTTGAACAGTTATGTTTAAAACATTGTATCCAGAGTGCATCAAACATGATTTTAGACCGTGTGGTATTTCTGTAGTTATTTCTGTTGCTGCAACTTGCTGAAAATTGGCCCTATCATCTAGTTTGAACAGTTATGTTTAAAACATTGTATCCAGAGTGCATCAAACATGATTTTAGACCGTGTTTATGGAAAGAAAAGTGGTTATTTCTGTAGTTCAATTGCTGCAACTTGCTGAAAATTGGCCCTATCATCTAGTTTGAACAGTTATGTTTAAAACATTGTATCCAGAGTGCATCAAACATGATTTTAGACCGTGTTTATGGAAAGAAAAGTGGTTATTTCTGTAGTTCAATTGCTGCAACTTGCTGAAAATTGGCCCTATCATCTAGTTTGAACAGTTATGTTTAAAACATTGTATCCAGAGTGCATCAAACATGATTTTAGACCGTGTTTATGGAAAGAAAAGTGGTTATTTCTGTAGTTCAATTGCTGCAACTTGCTGAAAATTGGCCCTATCATCTAGTTTGAACAGTTATGTTTAAAACATTGTATCCAGAGTGCATCAAACATGATTTTAGACCGTGTTTATGGAAAGAAAAGTGGTTATTTCTGTAGTTCAATTGCTGCAACTTGCTGAAAATTGGCCCTATCATCTAGTTTGAACAGTTATGTTTAAAACATTGTATCCAGAGTGCATCAAACATGATTTTAGACCGTGTTTATGGAAAGAAAGTGGTTATTTCTGTAGTTCAATTGCTGCAACTTGCTGAAATTGGCCCTATCATCTAGTTTGAACAGTTATGTTTAAAACATTGTATCCAGAGTGCATCAAACATGATTTTAGACCGTGTTTATGGAAAGAAAGTGGTTATTTCTGTAGTTCAATTGCTGCAACTTGCTGAAAATTGGCCCTATCATCTAGTTTGAACAGTTATGTTTAAAACATTGTATCCAGAGTGCATCAAACATGATTTTAGACCGTGGTTATTTCTGTAGTTCAATTGCTGCAACTTGCTGAAAATTGGCCCTATCATCTAGTTTGAACAGTTATGTTTAAAACATTGTATCCAGAGTGCATCAAACATGATTTTAGACCGTGTTTATGGAAAGAAAAGTGGTTATTTCTGTAGTTCAATTGCTGCAACTTGCTGAAAATTGGCCCTATCATCTAGTTTGAACAGTTATGTTTAAAACATTGTATCCAGAGTGCATCAAACATGATTTTAGACCGTGTTTATGGAAAGAAAAGTGGTTATTTCTGTAGTTCAATTGCTGCAACTTGCTGAAAATTGGCCCTATCATCTAGTTTGAACAGTTATGTTTAAAACATTGTATCCAGAGTGCATCAAACATGATTTTAGACCGTGTTTATGGAAAGAAAAGTGGTTATTTCTGTAGTTCAATTGCTGCAACTTGCTGAAAATTGGCCCTATCATCTAGTTTGAACAGTTATGTTTAAAACATTGTATCCAGAGTGCATCAAACATGATTTTAGACCGTGTTTATGGAAAGAAAAGTGGTTATTTCTGTAGTTCAATTGCTGCAACTTGCTGAAAATTGGCCCTATCATCTAGTTTGAACAGTTATGTTTAAAACATTGTATCCAGAGTGCATCAAACATGATTTTAGACCGTGTTTATGGAAAGAAAAGTGGTTATTTCTGTAGTTCAATTGCTGCAACTTGCTGAAAATTGGCCCTATCATCTAGTTTGAACAGTTATGTTTAAAACATTGTATCCAGAGTGCATCAAACATGATTTTAGACCGTGTTTATGGAAAGAAAAGTGGTTATTTCTGTAGTTCAATTGCTGCAACTTGCTGAAAATTGGCCCTATCATCTAGTTTGAACAGTTATGTTTAAAACATTGTATCCAGAGTGCATCAAACATGATTTTAGACCGTGTTTATGGAAAGAAAAGTGGTTATTTCTGTAGTTCAATTGCTGCAACTTGCTGAAAATTGGCCCTATCATCTAGTTTGAACAGTTATGTTTAAAACATTGTATCCAGAGTGCATCAAACATGATTTTAGACCGTGTTTATGGAAAGAAAAGTGGTTATTTCTGTAGTTCAATTGCTGCAACTTGCTGAAAATTGGCCCTATCATCTAGTTTGAACAGTTATGTTTAAAACATTGTATCCAGAGTGCATCAAACATGATTTTAGACCGTGTTTATGGAAAGAAAAGTGGTTATTTCTGTAGTTCAATTGCTGCAACTTGCTGAAAATTGGCCCTATCATCTAGTTTGAACAGTTATGTTTAAAACATTGTATCCAGAGTGCATCAAACATGATTTTAGACCGTGTTTATGGAAAGAAAAGTGGTTATTTCTGTAGTTCAATTGCTGCAACTTGCTGAAAATTGGCCCTATCATCTAGTTTGAACAGTTATGTTTAAAACATTGTATCCAGAGTGCATCAAACATGATTTTAGACCGTGTTTATGGAAAGAAAAGTGGTTATTTCTGTAGTTCAATTGCTGCAACTTGCTGAAAATTGGCCCTATCATCTAGTTTGAACAGTTATGTTTAAAACATTGTATCCAGAGTGCATCAAACATGATTTTAGACCGTGTTTATGGAAAGAAAAGTGGTTATTTCTGTAGTTCAATTGCTGCAACTTGCTGAAAATTGGCCCTATCATCTAGTTTGAACAGTTATGTTTAAAACATTGTATCCAGAGTGCATCAAACATGATTTTAGACCGTGTTTATGGAAAGAAAAGTGGTTATTTCTGTAGTTCAATTGCTGCAACTTGCTGAAAATTGGCCCTATCATCTAGTTTGAACAGTTATGTTTAAAACATTGTATCCAGAGTGCATCAAACATGATTTTAGACCGTGTTTATGGAAAGAAAAGTGGTTATTTCTGTAGTTCAATTGCTGCAACTTGCTGAAAATTGGCCCTATCATCTAGTTTGAACAGTTATGTTTAAAACATTGTATCCAGAGTGCATCAAACATGATTTTAGACCGTGTTTATGGAAAGAAAAGTGGTTATTTCTGTAGTTCAATTGCTGCAACTTGCTGAAAATTGGCCCTATCATCTAGTTTGAACAGTTATGTTTAAAACATTGTATCCAGAGTGCATCAAACATGATTTTAGACCGTGTTTATGGAAAGAAAAGTGGTTATTTCTGTAGTTCAATTGCTGCAACTTGCTGAAAATTGGCCCTATCATCTAGTTTGAACAGTTATGTTTAAAACATTGTATCCAGAGTGCATCAAACATGATTTTAGACCGTGTTTATGGAAAGAAAAGTGGTTATTTCTGTAGTTCAATTGCTGCAACTTGCTGAAAATTGGCCCTATCATCTAGTTTGAACAGTTATGTTTAAAACATTGTATCCAGAGTGCATCAAACATGATTTTAGACCGTGTTTATGGAAAGAAAAGTGGTTATTTCTGTAGTTCAATTGCTGCAACTTGCTGAAAATTGGCCCTATCATCTAGTTTGAACAGTTATGTTTAAAACATTGTATCCAGAGTGCATCAAACATGATTTTAGACCGTGTTTATGGAAAGAAAAGTGGTTATTTCTGTAGTTCAATTGCTGCAACTTGCTGAAAATTGGCCCTATCATCTAGTTTGAACAGTTATGTTTAAAACATTGTATCCAGAGTGCATCAAACATGATTTTAGACCGTGTTTATGGAAAGAAAAGTGGTTATTTCTGTAGTTCAATTGCTGCAACTTGCTGAAAATTGGCCCTATCATCTAGTTTGAACAGTTATGTTTAAAACATTGTATCCAGAGTGCATCAAACATGATTTTAGACCGTGTTTATGGAAAGAAAAGTGGTTATTTCTGTAGTTCAATTGCTGCAACTTGCTGAAAATTGGCCCTATCATCTAGTTTGAACAGTTATGTTTAAAACATTGTATCCAGAGTGCATCAAACATGATTTTAGACCGTGTTTATGGAAAGAAAAGTGGTTATTTCTGTAGTTCAATTGCTGCAACTTGCTGAAAATTGGCCCTATCATCTAGTTTGAACAGTTATGTTTAAAACATTGTATCCAGAGTGCATCAAACATGATTTTAGACCGTGTTTATGGAAAGAAAAGTGGTTATTTCTGTAGTTCAATTGCTGCAACTTGCTGAAAATTGGCCCTATCATCTAGTTTGAACAGTTATGTTTAAAACATTGTATCCAGAGTGCATCAAACATGATTTTAGACCGTGTTTATGGAAAGAAAAGTGGTTATTTCTGTAGTTCAATTGCTGCAACTTGCTGAAAATTGGCCCTATCATCTAGTTTGAACAGTTATGTTTAAAACATTGTATCCAGAGTGCATCAAACATGATTTTAGACCGTGTTTATGGAAAGAAAAGTGGTTATTTCTGTAGTTCAATTGCTGCAACTTGCTGAAAATTGGCCCTATCATCTAGTTTGAACAGTTATGTTTAAAACATTGTATCCAGAGTGCATCAAACATGATTTTAGACCGTGTTTATGGAAAGAAAAGTGGTTATTTCTGTAGTTCAATTGCTGCAACTTGCTGAAAATTGGCCCTATCATCTAGTTTGAACAGTTATGTTTAAAACATTGTATCCAGAGTGCATCAAACATGATTTTAGACCGTGTTTATGGAAAGAAAAGTGGTTATTTCTGTAGTTCAATTGCTGCAACTTGCTGAAAATTGGCCCTATCATCTAGTTTGAACAGTTATGTTTAAAACATTGTATCCAGAGTGCATCAAACATGATTTTAGACCGTGTTTATGGAAAGAAAAGTGGTTATTTCTGTAGTTCAATTGCTGCAACTTGCTGAAAATTGGCCCTATCATCTAGTTTGAACAGTTATGTTTAAAACATTGTATCCAGAGTGCATCAAACATGATTTTAGACCGTGTTTATGGAAAGAAAAGTGGTTATTTCTGTAGTTCAATTGCTGCAACTTGCTGAAAATTGGCCCTATCATCTAGTTTGAACAGTTATGTTTAAAACATTGTATCCAGAGTGCATCAAACATGATTTTAGACCGTGTTTATGGAAAGAAAAGTGGTTATTTCTGTAGTTCAATTGCTGCAACTTGCTGAAAATTGGCCCTATCATCTAGTTTGAACAGTTATGTTTAAAACATTGTATCCAGAGTGCATCAAACATGATTTTAGACCGTGTTTATGGAAAGAAAAGTGGTTATTTCTGTAGTTCAATTGCTGCAACTTGCTGAAAATTGGCCCTATCATCTAGTTTGAACAGTTATGTTTAAAACATTGTATCCAGAGTGCATCAAACATGATTTTAGACCGTGTTTATGGAAAGAAAAGTGGTTATTTCTGTAGTTCAATTGCTGCAACTTGCTGAAAATTGGCCCTATCATCTAGTTTGAACAGTTATGTTTAAAACATTGTATCCAGAGTGCATCAAACATGATTTTAGACCGTGTTTATGGAAAGAAAAGTGGTTATTTCTGTAGTTCAATTGCTGCAACTTGCTGAAAATTGGCCCTATCATCTAGTTTGAACAGTTATGTTTAAAACATTGTATCCAGAGTGCATCAAACATGATTTTAGACCGTGTTTATGGAAAGAAAAGTGGTTATTTCTGTAGTTCAATTGCTGCAACTTGCTGAAAATTGGCCCTATCATCTAGTTTGAACAGTTATGTTTAAAACATTGTATCCAGAGTGCATCAAACATGATTTTAGACCGTGTTTATGGAAAGAAAAGTGGTTATTTCTGTAGTTCAATTGCTGCAACTTGCTGAAAATTGGCCCTATCATCTAGTTTGAACAGTTATGTTTAAAACATTGTATCCAGAGTGCATCAAACATGATTTTAGACCGTGTTTATGGAAAGAAAAGTGGTTATTTCTGTAGTTCAATTGCTGCAACTTGCTGAAAATTGGCCCTATCATCTAGTTTGAACAGTTATGTTTAAAACATTGTATCCAGAGTGCATCAAACATGATTTTAGACCGTGTTTATGGAAAGAAAAGTGGTTATTTCTGTAGTTCAATTGCTGCAACTTGCTGAAAATTGGCCCTATCATCTAGTTTGAACAGTTATGTTTAAAACATTGTATCCAGAGTGCATCAAACATGATTTTAGACCGTGTTTATGGAAAGAAAAGTGGTTATTTCTGTAGTTCAATTGCTGCAACTTGCTGAAAATTGGCCCTATCATCTAGTTTGAACAGTTATGTTTAAAACATTGTATCCAGAGTGCATCAAACATGATTTTAGACCGTGTTTATGGAAAGAAAAGTGGTTATTTCTGTAGTTCAATTGCTGCAACTTGCTGAAAATTGGCCCTATCATCTAGTTTGAACAGTTATGTTTAAAACATTGTATCCAGAGTGCATCAAACATGATTTTAGACCGTGTTTATGGAAAGAAAAGTGGTTATTTCTGTAGTTCAATTGCTGCAACTTGCTGAAAATTGGCCCTATCATCTAGTTTGAACAGTTATGTTTAAAACATTGTATCCAGAGTGCATCAAACATGATTTTAGACCGTGTTTATGGAAAGAAAAGTGGTTATTTCTGTAGTTCAATTGCTGCAACTTGCTGAAAATTGGCCCTATCATCTAGTTTGAACAGTTATGTTTAAAACATTGTATCCAGAGTGCATCAAACATGATTTTAGACCGTGTTTATGGAAAGAAAAGTGGTTATTTCTGTAGTTCAATTGCTGCAACTTGCTGAAAATTGGCCCTATCATCTAGTTTGAACAGTTATGTTTAAAACATTGTATCCAGAGTGCATCAAACATGATTTTAGACCGTGTTTATGGAAAGAAAAGTGGTTATTTCTGTAGTTCAATTGCTGCAACTTGCTGAAAATTGGCCCTATCATCTAGTTTGAACAGTTATGTTTAAAACATTGTATCCAGAGTGCATCAAACATGATTTTAGACCGTGTTTATGGAAAGAAAAGTGGTTATTTCTGTAGTTCAATTGCTGCAACTTGCTGAAAATTGGCCCTATCATCTAGTTTGAACAGTTATGTTTAAAACATTGTATCCAGAGTGCATCAAACATGATTTTAGACCGTGTTTATGGAAAGAAAAGTGGTTATTTCTGTAGTTCAATTGCTGCAACTTGCTGAAAATTGGCCCTATCATCTAGTTTGAACAGTTATGTTTAAAACATTGTATCCAGAGTGCATCAAACATGATTTTAGACCGTGTTTATGGAAAGAAAAGTGGTTATTTCTGTAGTTCAATTGCTGCAACTTGCTGAAAATTGGCCCTATCATCTAGTTTGAACAGTTATGTTTAAAACATTGTATCCAGAGTGCATCAAACATGATTTTAGACCGTGTTTATGGAAAGAAAAGTGGTTATTTCTGTAGTTCAATTGCTGCAACTTGCTGAAAATTGGCCCTATCATCTAGTTTGAACAGTTATGTTTAAAACATTGTATCCAGAGTGCATCAAACATGATTTTAGACCGTGTTTATGGAAAGAAAAGTGGTTATTTCTGTAGTTCAATTGCTGCAACTTGCTGAAAATTGGCCCTATCATCTAGTTTGAACAGTTATGTTTAAAACATTGTATCCAGAGTGCATCAAACATGATTTTAGACCGTGTTTATGGAAAGAAAAGTGGTTATTTCTGTAGTTCAATTGCTGCAACTTGCTGAAAATTGGCCCTATCATCTAGTTTGAACAGTTATGTTTAAAACATTGTATCCAGAGTGCATCAAACATGATTTTAGACCGTGTTTATGGAAAGAAAAGTGGTTATTTCTGTAGTTCAATTGCTGCAACTTGCTGAAAATTGGCCCTATCATCTAGTTTGAACAGTTATGTTTAAAACATTGTATCCAGAGTGCATCAAACATGATTTTAGACCGTGTTTATGGAAAGAAAAGTGGTTATTTCTGTAGTTCAATTGCTGCAACTTGCTGAAAATTGGCCCTATCATCTAGTTTGAACAGTTATGTTTAAAACATTGTATCCAGAGTGCATCAAACATGATTTTAGACCGTGTTTATGGAAAGAAAAGTGGTTATTTCTGTAGTTCAATTGCTGCAACTTGCTGAAAATTGGCCCTATCATCTAGTTTGAACAGTTATGTTTAAAACATTGTATCCAGAGTGCATCAAACATGATTTTAGACCGTGTTTATGGAAAGAAAAGTGGTTATTTCTGTAGTTCAATTGCTGCAACTTGCTGAAAATTGGCCCTATCATCTAGTTTGAACAGTTATGTTTAAAACATTGTATCCAGAGTGCATCAAACATGATTTTAGACCGTGTTTATGGAAAGAAAAGTGGTTATTTCTGTAGTTCAATTGCTGCAACTTGCTGAAAATTGGCCCTATCATCTAGTTTGAACAGTTATGTTTAAAACATTGTATCCAGAGTGCATCAAACATGATTTTAGACCGTGTTTATGGAAAGAAAAGTGGTTATTTCTGTAGTTCAATTGCTGCAACTTGCTGAAAATTGGCCCTATCATCTAGTTTGAACAGTTATGTTTAAAACATTGTATCCAGAGTGCATCAAACATGATTTTAGACCGTGTTTATGGAAAGAAAAGTGGTTATTTCTGTAGTTCAATTGCTGCAACTTGCTGAAAATTGGCCCTATCATCTAGTTTGAACAGTTATGTTTAAAACATTGTATCCAGAGTGCATCAAACATGATTTTAGACCGTGTTTATGGAAAGAAAAGTGGTTATTTCTGTAGTTCAATTGCTGCAACTTGCTGAAAATTGGCCCTATCATCTAGTTTGAACAGTTATGTTTAAAACATTGTATCCAGAGTGCATCAAACATGATTTTAGACCGTGTTTATGGAAAGAAAAGTGGTTATTTCTGTAGTTCAATTGCTGCAACTTGCTGAAAATTGGCCCTATCATCTAGTTTGAACAGTTATGTTTAAAACATTGTATCCAGAGTGCATCAAACATGATTTTAGACCGTGTTTATGGAAAGAAAAGTGGTTATTTCTGTAGTTCAATTGCTGCAACTTGCTGAAAATTGGCCCTATCATCTAGTTTGAACAGTTATGTTTAAAACATTGTATCCAGAGTGCATCAAACATGATTTTAGACCGTGTTTATGGAAAGAAAAGTGGTTATTTCTGTAGTTCAATTGCTGCAACTTGCTGAAAATTGGCCCTATCATCTAGTTTGAACAGTTATGTTTAAAACATTGTATCCAGAGTGCATCAAACATGATTTTAGACCGTGTTTATGGAAAGAAAAGTGGTTATTTCTGTAGTTCAATTGCTGCAACTTGCTGAAAATTGGCCCTATCATCTAGTTTGAACAGTTATGTTTAAAACATTGTATCCAGAGTGCATCAAACATGATTTTAGACCGTGTTTATGGAAAGAAAAGTGGTTATTTCTGTAGTTCAATTGCTGCAACTTGCTGAAAATTGGCCCTATCATCTAGTTTGAACAGTTATGTTTAAAACATTGTATCCAGAGTGCATCAAACATGATTTTAGACCGTGTTTATGGAAAGAAAAGTGGTTATTTCTGTAGTTCAATTGCTGCAACTTGCTGAAAATTGGCCCTATCATCTAGTTTGAACAGTTATGTTTAAAACATTGTATCCAGAGTGCATCAAACATGATTTTAGACCGTGTTTATGGAAAGAAAAGTGGTTATTTCTGTAGTTCAATTGCTGCAACTTGCTGAAAATTGGCCCTATCATCTAGTTTGAACAGTTATGTTTAAAACATTGTATCCAGAGTGCATCAAACATGATTTTAGACCGTGTTTATGGAAAGAAAAGTGGTTATTTCTGTAGTTCAATTGCTGCAACTTGCTGAAAATTGGCCCTATCATCTAGTTTGAACAGTTATGTTTAAAACATTGTATCCAGAGTGCATCAAACATGATTTTAGACCGTGTTTATGGAAAGAAAAGTGGTTATTTCTGTAGTTCAATTGCTGCAACTTGCTGAAAATTGGCCCTATCATCTAGTTTGAACAGTTATGTTTAAAACATTGTATCCAGAGTGCATCAAACATGATTTTAGACCGTGTTTATGGAAAGAAAAGTGGTTATTTCTGTAGTTCAATTGCTGCAACTTGCTGAAAATTGGCCCTATCATCTAGTTTGAACAGTTATGTTTAAAACATTGTATCCAGAGTGCATCAAACATGATTTTAGACCGTGTTTATGGAAAGAAAAGTGGTTATTTCTGTAGTTCAATTGCTGCAACTTGCTGAAAATTGGCCCTATCATCTAGTTTGAACAGTTATGTTTAAAACATTGTATCCAGAGTGCATCAAACATGATTTTAGACCGTGTTTATGGAAAGAAAAGTGGTTATTTCTGTAGTTCAATTGCTGCAACTTGCTGAAAATTGGCCCTATCATCTAGTTTGAACAGTTATGTTTAAAACATTGTATCCAGAGTGCATCAAACATGATTTTAGACCGTGTTTATGGAAAGAAAAGTGGTTATTTCTGTAGTTCAATTGCTGCAACTTGCTGAAAATTGGCCCTATCATCTAGTTTGAACAGTTATGTTTAAAACATTGTATCCAGAGTGCATCAAACATGATTTTAGACCGTGTTTATGGAAAGAAAAGTGGTTATTTCTGTAGTTCAATTGCTGCAACTTGCTGAAAATTGGCCCTATCATCTAGTTTGAACAGTTATGTTTAAAACATTGTATCCAGAGTGCATCAAACATGATTTTAGACCGTGTTTATGGAAAGAAAAGTGGTTATTTCTGTAGTTCAATTGCTGCAACTTGCTGAAAATTGGCCCTATCATCTAGTTTGAACAGTTATGTTTAAAACATTGTATCCAGAGTGCATCAAACATGATTTTAGACCGTGTTTATGGAAAGAAAAGTGGTTATTTCTGTAGTTCAATTGCTGCAACTTGCTGAAAATTGGCCCTATCATCTAGTTTGAACAGTTATGTTTAAAACATTGTATCCAGAGTGCATCAAACATGATTTTAGACCGTGTTTATGGAAAGAAAAGTGGTTATTTCTGTAGTTCAATTGCTGCAACTTGCTGAAAATTGGCCCTATCATCTAGTTTGAACAGTTATGTTTAAAACATTGTATCCAGAGTGCATCAAACATGATTTTAGACCGTGTTTATGGAAAGAAAAGTGGTTATTTCTGTAGTTCAATTGCTGCAACTTGCTGAAAATTGGCCCTATCATCTAGTTTGAACAGTTATGTTTAAAACATTGTATCCAGAGTGCATCAAACATGATTTTAGACCGTGTTTATGGAAAGAAAAGTGGTTATTTCTGTAGTTCAATTGCTGCAACTTGCTGAAAATTGGCCCTATCATCTAGTTTGAACAGTTATGTTTAAAACATTGTATCCAGAGTGCATCAAACATGATTTTAGACCGTGTTTATGGAAAGAAAAGTGGTTATTTCTGTAGTTCAATTGCTGCAACTTGCTGAAAATTGGCCCTATCATCTAGTTTGAACAGTTATGTTTAAAACATTGTATCCAGAGTGCATCAAACATGATTTTAGACCGTGTTTATGGAAAGAAAAGTGGTTATTTCTGTAGTTCAATTGCTGCAACTTGCTGAAAATTGGCCCTATCATCTAGTTTGAACAGTTATGTTTAAAACATTGTATCCAGAGTGCATCAAACATGATTTTAGACCGTGTTTATGGAAAGAAAAGTGGTTATTTCTGTAGTTCAATTGCTGCAACTTGCTGAAAATTGGCCCTATCATCTAGTTTGAACAGTTATGTTTAAAACATTGTATCCAGAGTGCATCAAACATGATTTTAGACCGTGTTTATGGAAAGAAAAGTGGTTATTTCTGTAGTTCAATTGCTGCAACTTGCTGAAAATTGGCCCTATCATCTAGTTTGAACAGTTATGTTTAAAACATTGTATCCAGAGTGCATCAAACATGATTTTAGACCGTGTTTATGGAAAGAAAAGTGGTTATTTCTGTAGTTCAATTGCTGCAACTTGCTGAAAATTGGCCCTATCATCTAGTTTGAACAGTTATGTTTAAAACATTGTATCCAGAGTGCATCAAACATGATTTTAGACCGTGTTTATGGAAAGAAAAGTGGTTATTTCTGTAGTTCAATTGCTGCAACTTGCTGAAAATTGGCCCTATCATCTAGTTTGAACAGTTATGTTTAAAACATTGTATCCAGAGTGCATCAAACATGATTTTAGACCGTGTTTATGGAAAGAAAAGTGGTTATTTCTGTAGTTCAATTGCTGCAACTTGCTGAAAATTGGCCCTATCATCTAGTTTGAACAGTTATGTTTAAAACATTGTATCCAGAGTGCATCAAACATGATTTTAGACCGTGTTTATGGAAAGAAAAGTGGTTATTTCTGTAGTTCAATTGCTGCAACTTGCTGAAAATTGGCCCTATCATCTAGTTTGAACAGTTATGTTTAAAACATTGTATCCAGAGTGCATCAAACATGATTTTAGACCGTGTTTATGGAAAGAAAAGTGGTTATTTCTGTAGTTCAATTGCTGCAACTTGCTGAAAATTGGCCCTATCATCTAGTTTGAACAGTTATGTTTAAAACATTGTATCCAGAGTGCATCAAACATGATTTTAGACCGTGTTTATGGAAAGAAAAGTGGTTATTTCTGTAGTTCAATTGCTGCAACTTGCTGAAAATTGGCCCTATCATCTAGTTTGAACAGTTATGTTTAAAACATTGTATCCAGAGTGCATCAAACATGATTTTAGACCGTGTTTATGGAAAGAAAAGTGGTTATTTCTGTAGTTCAATTGCTGCAACTTGCTGAAAATTGGCCCTATCATCTAGTTTGAACAGTTATGTTTAAAACATTGTATCCAGAGTGCATCAAACATGATTTTAGACCGTGTTTATGGAAAGAAAAGTGGTTATTTCTGTAGTTCAATTGCTGCAACTTGCTGAAAATTGGCCCTATCATCTAGTTTGAACAGTTATGTTTAAAACATTGTATCCAGAGTGCATCAAACATGATTTTAGACCGTGTTTATGGAAAGAAAAGTGGTTATTTCTGTAGTTCAATTGCTGCAACTTGCTGAAAATTGGCCCTATCATCTAGTTTGAACAGTTATGTTTAAAACATTGTATCCAGAGTGCATCAAACATGATTTTAGACCGTGTTTATGGAAAGAAAAGTGGTTATTTCTGTAGTTCAATTGCTGCAACTTGCTGAAAATTGGCCCTATCATCTAGTTTGAACAGTTATGTTTAAAACATTGTATCCAGAGTGCATCAAACATGATTTTAGACCGTGTTTATGGAAAGAAAAGTGGTTATTTCTGTAGTTCAATTGCTGCAACTTGCTGAAAATTGGCCCTATCATCTAGTTTGAACAGTTATGTTTAAAACATTGTATCCAGAGTGCATCAAACATGATTTTAGACCGTGTTTATGGAAAGAAAAGTGGTTATTTCTGTAGTTCAATTGCTGCAACTTGCTGAAAATTGGCCCTATCATCTAGTTTGAACAGTTATGTTTAAAACATTGTATCCAGAGTGCATCAAACATGATTTTAGACCGTGTTTATGGAAAGAAAAGTGGTTATTTCTGTAGTTCAATTGCTGCAACTTGCTGAAAATTGGCCCTATCATCTAGTTTGAACAGTTATGTTTAAAACATTGTATCCAGAGTGCATCAAACATGATTTTAGACCGTGTTTATGGAAAGAAAAGTGGTTATTTCTGTAGTTCAATTGCTGCAACTTGCTGAAAATTGGCCCTATCATCTAGTTTGAACAGTTATGTTTAAAACATTGTATCCAGAGTGCATCAAACATGATTTTAGACCGTGTTTATGGAAAGAAAAGTGGTTATTTCTGTAGTTCAATTGCTGCAACTTGCTGAAAATTGGCCCTATCATCTAGTTTGAACAGTTATGTTTAAAACATTGTATCCAGAGTGCATCAAACATGATTTTAGACCGTGTTTATGGAAAGAAAAGTGGTTATTTCTGTAGTTCAATTGCTGCAACTTGCTGAAAATTGGCCCTATCATCTAGTTTGAACAGTTATGTTTAAAACATTGTATCCAGAGTGCATCAAACATGATTTTAGACCGTGTTTATGGAAAGAAAAGTGGTTATTTCTGTAGTTCAATTGCTGCAACTTGCTGAAAATTGGCCCTATCATCTAGTTTGAACAGTTATGTTTAAAACATTGTATCCAGAGTGCATCAAACATGATTTTAGACCGTGTTTATGGAAAGAAAAGTGGTTATTTCTGTAGTTCAATTGCTGCAACTTGCTGAAAATTGGCCCTATCATCTAGTTTGAACAGTTATGTTTAAAACATTGTATCCAGAGTGCATCAAACATGATTTTAGACCGTGTTTATGGAAAGAAAAGTGGTTATTTCTGTAGTTCAATTGCTGCAACTTGCTGAAAATTGGCCCTATCATCTAGTTTGAACAGTTATGTTTAAAACATTGTATCCAGAGTGCATCAAACATGATTTTAGACCGTGTTTATGGAAAGAAAAGTGGTTATTTCTGTAGTTCAATTGCTGCAACTTGCTGAAAATTGGCCCTATCATCTAGTTTGAACAGTTATGTTTAAAACATTGTATCCAGAGTGCATCAAACATGATTTTAGACCGTGTTTATGGAAAGAAAAGTGGTTATTTCTGTAGTTCAATTGCTGCAACTTGCTGAAAATTGGCCCTATCATCTAGTTTGAACAGTTATGTTTAAAACATTGTATCCAGAGTGCATCAAACATGATTTTAGACCGTGTTTATGGAAAGAAAAGTGGTTATTTCTGTAGTTCAATTGCTGCAACTTGCTGAAAATTGGCCCTATCATCTAGTTTGAACAGTTATGTTTAAAACATTGTATCCAGAGTGCATCAAACATGATTTTAGACCGTGTTTATGGAAAGAAAAGTGGTTATTTCTGTAGTTCAATTGCTGCAACTTGCTGAAAATTGGCCCTATCATCTAGTTTGAACAGTTATGTTTAAAACATTGTATCCAGAGTGCATCAAACATGATTTTAGACCGTGTTTATGGAAAGAAAAGTGGTTATTTCTGTAGTTCAATTGCTGCAACTTGCTGAAAATTGGCCCTATCATCTAGTTTGAACAGTTATGTTTAAAACATTGTATCCAGAGTGCATCAAACATGATTTTAGACCGTGTTTATGGAAAGAAAAGTGGTTATTTCTGTAGTTCAATTGCTGCAACTTGCTGAAAATTGGCCCTATCATCTAGTTTGAACAGTTATGTTTAAAACATTGTATCCAGAGTGCATCAAACATGATTTTAGACCGTGTTTATGGAAAGAAAAGTGGTTATTTCTGTAGTTCAATTGCTGCAACTTGCTGAAAATTGGCCCTATCATCTAGTTTGAACAGTTATGTTTAAAACATTGTATCCAGAGTGCATCAAACATGATTTTAGACCGTGTTTATGGAAAGAAAAGTGGTTATTTCTGTAGTTCAATTGCTGCAACTTGCTGAAAATTGGCCCTATCATCTAGTTTGAACAGTTATGTTTAAAACATTGTATCCAGAGTGCATCAAACATGATTTTAGACCGTGTTTATGGAAAGAAAAGTGGTTATTTCTGTAGTTCAATTGCTGCAACTTGCTGAAAATTGGCCCTATCATCTAGTTTGAACAGTTATGTTTAAAACATTGTATCCAGAGTGCATCAAACATGATTTTAGACCGTGTTTATGGAAAGAAAAGTGGTTATTTCTGTAGTTCAATTGCTGCAACTTGCTGAAAATTGGCCCTATCATCTAGTTTGAACAGTTATGTTTAAAACATTGTATCCAGAGTGCATCAAACATGATTTTAGACCGTGTTTATGGAAAGAAAAGTGGTTATTTCTGTAGTTCAATTGCTGCAACTTGCTGAAAATTGGCCCTATCATCTAGTTTGAACAGTTATGTTTAAAACATTGTATCCAGAGTGCATCAAACATGATTTTAGACCGTGTTTATGGAAAGAAAAGTGGTTATTTCTGTAGTTCAATTGCTGCAACTTGCTGAAAATTGGCCCTATCATCTAGTTTGAACAGTTATGTTTAAAACATTGTATCCAGAGTGCATCAAACATGATTTTAGACCGTGTTTATGGAAAGAAAAGTGGTTATTTCTGTAGTTCAATTGCTGCAACTTGCTGAAAATTGGCCCTATCATCTAGTTTGAACAGTTATGTTTAAAACATTGTATCCAGAGTGCATCAAACATGATTTTAGACCGTGTTTATGGAAAGAAAAGTGGTTATTTCTGTAGTTCAATTGCTGCAACTTGCTGAAAATTGGCCCTATCATCTAGTTTGAACAGTTATGTTTAAAACATTGTATCCAGAGTGCATCAAACATGATTTTAGACCGTGTTTATGGAAAGAAAAGTGGTTATTTCTGTAGTTCAATTGCTGCAACTTGCTGAAAATTGGCCCTATCATCTAGTTTGAACAGTTATGTTTAAAACATTGTATCCAGAGTGCATCAAACATGATTTTAGACCGTGTTTATGGAAAGAAAAGTGGTTATTTCTGTAGTTCAATTGCTGCAACTTGCTGAAAATTGGCCCTATCATCTAGTTTGAACAGTTATGTTTAAAACATTGTATCCAGAGTGCATCAAACATGATTTTAGACCGTGTTTATGGAAAGAAAAGTGGTTATTTCTGTAGTTCAATTGCTGCAACTTGCTGAAAATTGGCCCTATCATCTAGTTTGAACAGTTATGTTTAAAACATTGTATCCAGAGTGCATCAAACATGATTTTAGACCGTGTTTATGGAAAGAAAAGTGGTTATTTCTGTAGTTCAATTGCTGCAACTTGCTGAAAATTGGCCCTATCATCTAGTTTGAACAGTTATGTTTAAAACATTGTATCCAGAGTGCATCAAACATGATTTTAGACCGTGTTTATGGAAAGAAAAGTGGTTATTTCTGTAGTTCAATTGCTGCAACTTGCTGAAAATTGGCCCTATCATCTAGTTTGAACAGTTATGTTTAAAACATTGTATCCAGAGTGCATCAAACATGATTTTAGACCGTGTTTATGGAAAGAAAAGTGGTTATTTCTGTAGTTCAATTGCTGCAACTTGCTGAAAATTGGCCCTATCATCTAGTTTGAACAGTTATGTTTAAAACATTGTATCCAGAGTGCATCAAACATGATTTTAGACCGTGTTTATGGAAAGAAAAGTGGTTATTTCTGTAGTTCAATTGCTGCAACTTGCTGAAAATTGGCCCTATCATCTAGTTTGAACAGTTATGTTTAAAACATTGTATCCAGAGTGCATCAAACATGATTTTAGACCGTGTTTATGGAAAGAAAAGTGGTTATTTCTGTAGTTCAATTGCTGCAACTTGCTGAAAATTGGCCCTATCATCTAGTTTGAACAGTTATGTTTAAAACATTGTATCCAGAGTGCATCAAACATGATTTTAGACCGTGTTTATGGAAAGAAAAGTGGTTATTTCTGTAGTTCAATTGCTGCAACTTGCTGAAAATTGGCCCTATCATCTAGTTTGAACAGTTATGTTTAAAACATTGTATCCAGAGTGCATCAAACATGATTTTAGACCGTGTTTATGGAAAGAAAAGTGGTTATTTCTGTAGTTCAATTGCTGCAACTTGCTGAAAATTGGCCCTATCATCTAGTTTGAACAGTTATGTTTAAAACATTGTATCCAGAGTGCATCAAACATGATTTTAGACCGTGTTTATGGAAAGAAAAGTGGTTATTTCTGTAGTTCAATTGCTGCAACTTGCTGAAAATTGGCCCTATCATCTAGTTTGAACAGTTATGTTTAAAACATTGTATCCAGAGTGCATCAAACATGATTTTAGACCGTGTTTATGGAAAGAAAAGTGGTTATTTCTGTAGTTCAATTGCTGCAACTTGCTGAAAATTGGCCCTATCATCTAGTTTGAACAGTTATGTTTAAAACATTGTATCCAGAGTGCATCAAACATGATTTTAGACCGTGTTTATGGAAAGAAAAGTGGTTATTTCTGTAGTTCAATTGCTGCAACTTGCTGAAAATTGGCCCTATCATCTAGTTTGAACAGTTATGTTTAAAACATTGTATCCAGAGTGCATCAAACATGATTTTAGACCGTGTTTATGGAAAGAAAAGTGGTTATTTCTGTAGTTCAATTGCTGCAACTTGCTGAAAATTGGCCCTATCATCTAGTTTGAACAGTTATGTTTAAAACATTGTATCCAGAGTGCATCAAACATGATTTTAGACCGTGTTTATGGAAAGAAAAGTGGTTATTTCTGTAGTTCAATTGCTGCAACTTGCTGAAAATTGGCCCTATCATCTAGTTTGAACAGTTATGTTTAAAACATTGTATCCAGAGTGCATCAAACATGATTTTAGACCGTGTTTATGGAAAGAAAAGTGGTTATTTCTGTAGTTCAATTGCTGCAACTTGCTGAAAATTGGCCCTATCATCTAGTTTGAACAGTTATGTTTAAAACATTGTATCCAGAGTGCATCAAACATGATTTTAGACCGTGTTTATGGAAAGAAAAGTGGTTATTTCTGTAGTTCAATTGCTGCAACTTGCTGAAAATTGGCCCTATCATCTAGTTTGAACAGTTATGTTTAAAACATTGTATCCAGAGTGCATCAAACATGATTTTAGACCGTGTTTATGGAAAGAAAAGTGGTTATTTCTGTAGTTCAATTGCTGCAACTTGCTGAAAATTGGCCCTATCATCTAGTTTGAACAGTTATGTTTAAAACATTGTATCCAGAGTGCATCAAACATGATTTTAGACCGTGTTTATGGAAAGAAAAGTGGTTATTTCTGTAGTTCAATTGCTGCAACTTGCTGAAAATTGGCCCTATCATCTAGTTTGAACAGTTATGTTTAAAACATTGTATCCAGAGTGCATCAAACATGATTTTAGACCGTGTTTATGGAAAGAAAAGTGGTTATTTCTGTAGTTCAATTGCTGCAACTTGCTGAAAATTGGCCCTATCATCTAGTTTGAACAGTTATGTTTAAAACATTGTATCCAGAGTGCATCAAACATGATTTTAGACCGTGTTTATGGAAAGAAAAGTGGTTATTTCTGTAGTTCAATTGCTGCAACTTGCTGAAAATTGGCCCTATCATCTAGTTTGAACAGTTATGTTTAAAACATTGTATCCAGAGTGCATCAAACATGATTTTAGACCGTGTTTATGGAAAGAAAAGTGGTTATTTCTGTAGTTCAATTGCTGCAACTTGCTGAAAATTGGCCCTATCATCTAGTTTGAACAGTTATGTTTAAAACATTGTATCCAGAGTGCATCAAACATGATTTTAGACCGTGTTTATGGAAAGAAAAGTGGTTATTTCTGTAGTTCAATTGCTGCAACTTGCTGAAAATTGGCCCTATCATCTAGTTTGAACAGTTATGTTTAAAACATTGTATCCAGAGTGCATCAAACATGATTTTAGACCGTGTTTATGGAAAGAAAAGTGGTTATTTCTGTAGTTCAATTGCTGCAACTTGCTGAAAATTGGCCCTATCATCTAGTTTGAACAGTTATGTTTAAAACATTGTATCCAGAGTGCATCAAACATGATTTTAGACCGTGTTTATGGAAAGAAAAGTGGTTATTTCTGTAGTTCAATTGCTGCAACTTGCTGAAAATTGGCCCTATCATCTAGTTTGAACAGTTATGTTTAAAACATTGTATCCAGAGTGCATCAAACATGATTTTAGACCGTGTTTATGGAAAGAAAAGTGGTTATTTCTGTAGTTCAATTGCTGCAACTTGCTGAAAATTGGCCCTATCATCTAGTTTGAACAGTTATGTTTAAAACATTGTATCCAGAGTGCATCAAACATGATTTTAGACCGTGTTTATGGAAAGAAAAGTGGTTATTTCTGTAGTTCAATTGCTGCAACTTGCTGAAAATTGGCCCTATCATCTAGTTTGAACAGTTATGTTTAAAACATTGTATCCAGAGTGCATCAAACATGATTTTAGACCGTGTTTATGGAAAGAAAAGTGGTTATTTCTGTAGTTCAATTGCTGCAACTTGCTGAAAATTGGCCCTATCATCTAGTTTGAACAGTTATGTTTAAAACATTGTATCCAGAGTGCATCAAACATGATTTTAGACCGTGTTTATGGAAAGAAAAGTGGTTATTTCTGTAGTTCAATTGCTGCAACTTGCTGAAAATTGGCCCTATCATCTAGTTTGAACAGTTATGTTTAAAACATTGTATCCAGAGTGCATCAAACATGATTTTAGACCGTGTTTATGGAAAGAAAAGTGGTTATTTCTGTAGTTCAATTGCTGCAACTTGCTGAAAATTGGCCCTATCATCTAGTTTGAACAGTTATGTTTAAAACATTGTATCCAGAGTGCATCAAACATGATTTTAGACCGTGTTTATGGAAAGAAAAGTGGTTATTTCTGTAGTTCAATTGCTGCAACTTGCTGAAAATTGGCCCTATCATCTAGTTTGAACAGTTATGTTTAAAACATTGTATCCAGAGTGCATCAAACATGATTTTAGACCGTGTTTATGGAAAGAAAAGTGGTTATTTCTGTAGTTCAATTGCTGCAACTTGCTGAAAATTGGCCCTATCATCTAGTTTGAACAGTTATGTTTAAAACATTGTATCCAGAGTGCATCAAACATGATTTTAGACCGTGTTTATGGAAAGAAAAGTGGTTATTTCTGTAGTTCAATTGCTGCAACTTGCTGAAAATTGGCCCTATCATCTAGTTTGAACAGTTATGTTTAAAACATTGTATCCAGAGTGCATCAAACATGATTTTAGACCGTGTTTATGGAAAGAAAAGTGGTTATTTCTGTAGTTCAATTGCTGCAACTTGCTGAAAATTGGCCCTATCATCTAGTTTGAACAGTTATGTTTAAAACATTGTATCCAGAGTGCATCAAACATGATTTTAGACCGTGTTTATGGAAAGAAAAGTGGTTATTTCTGTAGTTCAATTGCTGCAACTTGCTGAAAATTGGCCCTATCATCTAGTTTGAACAGTTATGTTTAAAACATTGTATCCAGAGTGCATCAAACATGATTTTAGACCGTGTTTATGGAAAGAAAAGTGGTTATTTCTGTAGTTCAATTGCTGCAACTTGCTGAAAATTGGCCCTATCATCTAGTTTGAACAGTTATGTTTAAAACATTGTATCCAGAGTGCATCAAACATGATTTTAGACCGTGTTTATGGAAAGAAAAGTGGTTATTTCTGTAGTTCAATTGCTGCAACTTGCTGAAAATTGGCCCTATCATCTAGTTTGAACAGTTATGTTTAAAACATTGTATCCAGAGTGCATCAAACATGATTTTAGACCGTGTTTATGGAAAGAAAAGTGGTTATTTCTGTAGTTCAATTGCTGCAACTTGCTGAAAATTGGCCCTATCATCTAGTTTGAACAGTTATGTTTAAAACATTGTATCCAGAGTGCATCAAACATGATTTTAGACCGTGTTTATGGAAAGAAAAGTGGTTATTTCTGTAGTTCAATTGCTGCAACTTGCTGAAAATTGGCCCTATCATCTAGTTTGAACAGTTATGTTTAAAACATTGTATCCAGAGTGCATCAAACATGATTTTAGACCGTGTTTATGGAAAGAAAAGTGGTTATTTCTGTAGTTCAATTGCTGCAACTTGCTGAAAATTGGCCCTATCATCTAGTTTGAACAGTTATGTTTAAAACATTGTATCCAGAGTGCATCAAACATGATTTTAGACCGTGTTTATGGAAAGAAAAGTGGTTATTTCTGTAGTTCAATTGCTGCAACTTGCTGAAAATTGGCCCTATCATCTAGTTTGAACAGTTATGTTTAAAACATTGTATCCAGAGTGCATCAAACATGATTTTAGACCGTGTTTATGGAAAGAAAAGTGGTTATTTCTGTAGTTCAATTGCTGCAACTTGCTGAAAATTGGCCCTATCATCTAGTTTGAACAGTTATGTTTAAAACATTGTATCCAGAGTGCATCAAACATGATTTTAGACCGTGTTTATGGAAAGAAAAGTGGTTATTTCTGTAGTTCAATTGCTGCAACTTGCTGAAAATTGGCCCTATCATCTAGTTTGAACAGTTATGTTTAAAACATTGTATCCAGAGTGCATCAAACATGATTTTAGACCGTGTTTATGGAAAGAAAAGTGGTTATTTCTGTAGTTCAATTGCTGCAACTTGCTGAAAATTGGCCCTATCATCTAGTTTGAACAGTTATGTTTAAAACATTGTATCCAGAGTGCATCAAACATGATTTTAGACCGTGTTTATGGAAAGAAAAGTGGTTATTTCTGTAGTTCAATTGCTGCAACTTGCTGAAAATTGGCCCTATCATCTAGTTTGAACAGTTATGTTTAAAACATTGTATCCAGAGTGCATCAAACATGATTTTAGACCGTGTTTATGGAAAGAAAAGTGGTTATTTCTGTAGTTCAATTGCTGCAACTTGCTGAAAATTGGCCCTATCATCTAGTTTGAACAGTTATGTTTAAAACATTGTATCCAGAGTGCATCAAACATGATTTTAGACCGTGTTTATGGAAAGAAAAGTGGTTATTTCTGTAGTTCAATTGCTGCAACTTGCTGAAAATTGGCCCTATCATCTAGTTTGAACAGTTATGTTTAAAACATTGTATCCAGAGTGCATCAAACATGATTTTAGACCGTGTTTATGGAAAGAAAAGTGGTTATTTCTGTAGTTCAATTGCTGCAACTTGCTGAAAATTGGCCCTATCATCTAGTTTGAACAGTTATGTTTAAAACATTGTATCCAGAGTGCATCAAACATGATTTTAGACCGTGTTTATGGAAAGAAAAGTGGTTATTTCTGTAGTTCAATTGCTGCAACTTGCTGAAAATTGGCCCTATCATCTAGTTTGAACAGTTATGTTTAAAACATTGTATCCAGAGTGCATCAAACATGATTTTAGACCGTGTTTATGGAAAGAAAAGTGGTTATTTCTGTAGTTCAATTGCTGCAACTTGCTGAAAATTGGCCCTATCATCTAGTTTGAACAGTTATGTTTAAAACATTGTATCCAGAGTGCATCAAACATGATTTTAGACCGTGTTTATGGAAAGAAAAGTGGTTATTTCTGTAGTTCAATTGCTGCAACTTGCTGAAAATTGGCCCTATCATCTAGTTTGAACAGTTATGTTTAAAACATTGTATCCAGAGTGCATCAAACATGATTTTAGACCGTGTTTATGGAAAGAAAAGTGGTTATTTCTGTAGTTCAATTGCTGCAACTTGCTGAAAATTGGCCCTATCATCTAGTTTGAACAGTTATGTTTAAAACATTGTATCCAGAGTGCATCAAACATGATTTTAGACCGTGTTTATGGAAAGAAAAGTGGTTATTTCTGTAGTTCAATTGCTGCAACTTGCTGAAAATTGGCCCTATCATCTAGTTTGAACAGTTATGTTTAAAACATTGTATCCAGAGTGCATCAAACATGATTTTAGACCGTGTTTATGGAAAGAAAAGTGGTTATTTCTGTAGTTCAATTGCTGCAACTTGCTGAAAATTGGCCCTATCATCTAGTTTGAACAGTTATGTTTAAAACATTGTATCCAGAGTGCATCAAACATGATTTTAGACCGTGTTTATGGAAAGAAAAGTGGTTATTTCTGTAGTTCAATTGCTGCAACTTGCTGAAAATTGGCCCTATCATCTAGTTTGAACAGTTATGTTTAAAACATTGTATCCAGAGTGCATCAAACATGATTTTAGACCGTGTTTATGGAAAGAAAAGTGGTTATTTCTGTAGTTCAATTGCTGCAACTTGCTGAAAATTGGCCCTATCATCTAGTTTGAACAGTTATGTTTAAAACATTGTATCCAGAGTGCATCAAACATGATTTTAGACCGTGTTTATGGAAAGAAAAGTGGTTATTTCTGTAGTTCAATTGCTGCAACTTGCTGAAAATTGGCCCTATCATCTAGTTTGAACAGTTATGTTTAAAACATTGTATCCAGAGTGCATCAAACATGATTTTAGACCGTGTTTATGGAAAGAAAAGTGGTTATTTCTGTAGTTCAATTGCTGCAACTTGCTGAAAATTGGCCCTATCATCTAGTTTGAACAGTTATGTTTAAAACATTGTATCCAGAGTGCATCAAACATGATTTTAGACCGTGTTTATGGAAAGAAAAGTGGTTATTTCTGTAGTTCAATTGCTGCAACTTGCTGAAAATTGGCCCTATCATCTAGTTTGAACAGTTATGTTTAAAACATTGTATCCAGAGTGCATCAAACATGATTTTAGACCGTGTTTATGGAAAGAAAAGTGGTTATTTCTGTAGTTCAATTGCTGCAACTTGCTGAAAATTGGCCCTATCATCTAGTTTGAACAGTTATGTTTAAAACATTGTATCCAGAGTGCATCAAACATGATTTTAGACCGTGTTTATGGAAAGAAAAGTGGTTATTTCTGTAGTTCAATTGCTGCAACTTGCTGAAAATTGGCCCTATCATCTAGTTTGAACAGTTATGTTTAAAACATTGTATCCAGAGTGCATCAAACATGATTTTAGACCGTGTTTATGGAAAGAAAAGTGGTTATTTCTGTAGTTCAATTGCTGCAACTTGCTGAAAATTGGCCCTATCATCTAGTTTGAACAGTTATGTTTAAAACATTGTATCCAGAGTGCATCAAACATGATTTTAGACCGTGTTTATGGAAAGAAAAGTGGTTATTTCTGTAGTTCAATTGCTGCAACTTGCTGAAAATTGGCCCTATCATCTAGTTTGAACAGTTATGTTTAAAACATTGTATCCAGAGTGCATCAAACATGATTTTAGACCGTGTTTATGGAAAGAAAAGTGGTTATTTCTGTAGTTCAATTGCTGCAACTTGCTGAAAATTGGCCCTATCATCTAGTTTGAACAGTTATGTTTAAAACATTGTATCCAGAGTGCATCAAACATGATTTTAGACCGTGTTTATGGAAAGAAAAGTGGTTATTTCTGTAGTTCAATTGCTGCAACTTGCTGAAAATTGGCCCTATCATCTAGTTTGAACAGTTATGTTTAAAACATTGTATCCAGAGTGCATCAAACATGATTTTAGACCGTGTTTATGGAAAGAAAAGTGGTTATTTCTGTAGTTCAATTGCTGCAACTTGCTGAAAATTGGCCCTATCATCTAGTTTGAACAGTTATGTTTAAAACATTGTATCCAGAGTGCATCAAACATGATTTTAGACCGTGTTTATGGAAAGAAAAGTGGTTATTTCTGTAGTTCAATTGCTGCAACTTGCTGAAAATTGGCCCTATCATCTAGTTTGAACAGTTATGTTTAAAACATTGTATCCAGAGTGCATCAAACATGATTTTAGACCGTGTTTATGGAAAGAAAAGTGGTTATTTCTGTAGTTCAATTGCTGCAACTTGCTGAAAATTGGCCCTATCATCTAGTTTGAACAGTTATGTTTAAAACATTGTATCCAGAGTGCATCAAACATGATTTTAGACCGTGTTTATGGAAAGAAAAGTGGTTATTTCTGTAGTTCAATTGCTGCAACTTGCTGAAAATTGGCCCTATCATCTAGTTTGAACAGTTATGTTTAAAACATTGTATCCAGAGTGCATCAAACATGATTTTAGACCGTGTTTATGGAAAGAAAAGTGGTTATTTCTGTAGTTCAATTGCTGCAACTTGCTGAAAATTGGCCCTATCATCTAGTTTGAACAGTTATGTTTAAAACATTGTATCCAGAGTGCATCAAACATGATTTTAGACCGTGTTTATGGAAAGAAAAGTGGTTATTTCTGTAGTTCAATTGCTGCAACTTGCTGAAAATTGGCCCTATCATCTAGTTTGAACAGTTATGTTTAAAACATTGTATCCAGAGTGCATCAAACATGATTTTAGACCGTGTTTATGGAAAGAAAAGTGGTTATTTCTGTAGTTCAATTGCTGCAACTTGCTGAAAATTGGCCCTATCATCTAGTTTGAACAGTTATGTTTAAAACATTGTATCCAGAGTGCATCAAACATGATTTTAGACCGTGTTTATGGAAAGAAAAGTGGTTATTTCTGTAGTTCAATTGCTGCAACTTGCTGAAAATTGGCCCTATCATCTAGTTTGAACAGTTATGTTTAAAACATTGTATCCAGAGTGCATCAAACATGATTTTAGACCGTGTTTATGGAAAGAAAAGTGGTTATTTCTGTAGTTCAATTGCTGCAACTTGCTGAAAATTGGCCCTATCATCTAGTTTGAACAGTTATGTTTAAAACATTGTATCCAGAGTGCATCAAACATGATTTTAGACCGTGTTTATGGAAAGAAAAGTGGTTATTTCTGTAGTTCAATTGCTGCAACTTGCTGAAAATTGGCCCTATCATCTAGTTTGAACAGTTATGTTTAAAACATTGTATCCAGAGTGCATCAAACATGATTTTAGACCGTGTTTATGGAAAGAAAAGTGGTTATTTCTGTAGTTCAATTGCTGCAACTTGCTGAAAATTGGCCCTATCATCTAGTTTGAACAGTTATGTTTAAAACATTGTATCCAGAGTGCATCAAACATGATTTTAGACCGTGTTTATGGAAAGAAAAGTGGTTATTTCTGTAGTTCAATTGCTGCAACTTGCTGAAAATTGGCCCTATCATCTAGTTTGAACAGTTATGTTTAAAACATTGTATCCAGAGTGCATCAAACATGATTTTAGACCGTGTTTATGGAAAGAAAAGTGGTTATTTCTGTAGTTCAATTGCTGCAACTTGCTGAAAATTGGCCCTATCATCTAGTTTGAACAGTTATGTTTAAAACATTGTATCCAGAGTGCATCAAACATGATTTTAGACCGTGTTTATGGAAAGAAAAGTGGTTATTTCTGTAGTTCAATTGCTGCAACTTGCTGAAAATTGGCCCTATCATCTAGTTTGAACAGTTATGTTTAAAACATTGTATCCAGAGTGCATCAAACATGATTTTAGACCGTGTTTATGGAAAGAAAAGTGGTTATTTCTGTAGTTCAATTGCTGCAACTTGCTGAAAATTGGCCCTATCATCTAGTTTGAACAGTTATGTTTAAAACATTGTATCCAGAGTGCATCAAACATGATTTTAGACCGTGTTTATGGAAAGAAAAGTGGTTATTTCTGTAGTTCAATTGCTGCAACTTGCTGAAAATTGGCCCTATCATCTAGTTTGAACAGTTATGTTTAAAACATTGTATCCAGAGTGCATCAAACATGATTTTAGACCGTGTTTATGGAAAGAAAAGTGGTTATTTCTGTAGTTCAATTGCTGCAACTTGCTGAAAATTGGCCCTATCATCTAGTTTGAACAGTTATGTTTAAAACATTGTATCCAGAGTGCATCAAACATGATTTTAGACCGTGTTTATGGAAAGAAAAGTGGTTATTTCTGTAGTTCAATTGCTGCAACTTGCTGAAAATTGGCCCTATCATCTAGTTTGAACAGTTATGTTTAAAACATTGTATCCAGAGTGCATCAAACATGATTTTAGACCGTGTTTATGGAAAGAAAAGTGGTTATTTCTGTAGTTCAATTGCTGCAACTTGCTGAAAATTGGCCCTATCATCTAGTTTGAACAGTTATGTTTAAAACATTGTATCCAGAGTGCATCAAACATGATTTTAGACCGTGTTTATGGAAAGAAAAGTGGTTATTTCTGTAGTTCAATTGCTGCAACTTGCTGAAAATTGGCCCTATCATCTAGTTTGAACAGTTATGTTTAAAACATTGTATCCAGAGTGCATCAAACATGATTTTAGACCGTGTTTATGGAAAGAAAAGTGGTTATTTCTGTAGTTCAATTGCTGCAACTTGCTGAAAATTGGCCCTATCATCTAGTTTGAACAGTTATGTTTAAAACATTGTATCCAGAGTGCATCAAACATGATTTTAGACCGTGTTTATGGAAAGAAAAGTGGTTATTTCTGTAGTTCAATTGCTGCAACTTGCTGAAAATTGGCCCTATCATCTAGTTTGAACAGTTATGTTTAAAACATTGTATCCAGAGTGCATCAAACATGATTTTAGACCGTGTTTATGGAAAGAAAAGTGGTTATTTCTGTAGTTCAATTGCTGCAACTTGCTGAAAATTGGCCCTATCATCTAGTTTGAACAGTTATGTTTAAAACATTGTATCCAGAGTGCATCAAACATGATTTTAGACCGTGTTTATGGAAAGAAAAGTGGTTATTTCTGTAGTTCAATTGCTGCAACTTGCTGAAAATTGGCCCTATCATCTAGTTTGAACAGTTATGTTTAAAACATTGTATCCAGAGTGCATCAAACATGATTTTAGACCGTGTTTATGGAAAGAAAAGTGGTTATTTCTGTAGTTCAATTGCTGCAACTTGCTGAAAATTGGCCCTATCATCTAGTTTGAACAGTTATGTTTAAAACATTGTATCCAGAGTGCATCAAACATGATTTTAGACCGTGTTTATGGAAAGAAAAGTGGTTATTTCTGTAGTTCAATTGCTGCAACTTGCTGAAAATTGGCCCTATCATCTAGTTTGAACAGTTATGTTTAAAACATTGTATCCAGAGTGCATCAAACATGATTTTAGACCGTGTTTATGGAAAGAAAAGTGGTTATTTCTGTAGTTCAATTGCTGCAACTTGCTGAAAATTGGCCCTATCATCTAGTTTGAACAGTTATGTTTAAAACATTGTATCCAGAGTGCATCAAACATGATTTTAGACCGTGTTTATGGAAAGAAAAGTGGTTATTTCTGTAGTTCAATTGCTGCAACTTGCTGAAAATTGGCCCTATCATCTAGTTTGAACAGTTATGTTTAAAACATTGTATCCAGAGTGCATCAAACATGATTTTAGACCGTGTTTATGGAAAGAAAAGTGGTTATTTCTGTAGTTCAATTGCTGCAACTTGCTGAAAATTGGCCCTATCATCTAGTTTGAACAGTTATGTTTAAAACATTGTATCCAGAGTGCATCAAACATGATTTTAGACCGTGTTTATGGAAAGAAAAGTGGTTATTTCTGTAGTTCAATTGCTGCAACTTGCTGAAAATTGGCCCTATCATCTAGTTTGAACAGTTATGTTTAAAACATTGTATCCAGAGTGCATCAAACATGATTTTAGACCGTGTTTATGGAAAGAAAAGTGGTTATTTCTGTAGTTCAATTGCTGCAACTTGCTGAAAATTGGCCCTATCATCTAGTTTGAACAGTTATGTTTAAAACATTGTATCCAGAGTGCATCAAACATGATTTTAGACCGTGTTTATGGAAAGAAAAGTGGTTATTTCTGTAGTTCAATTGCTGCAACTTGCTGAAAATTGGCCCTATCATCTAGTTTGAACAGTTATGTTTAAAACATTGTATCCAGAGTGCATCAAACATGATTTTAGACCGTGTTTATGGAAAGAAAAGTGGTTATTTCTGTAGTTCAATTGCTGCAACTTGCTGAAAATTGGCCCTATCATCTAGTTTGAACAGTTATGTTTAAAACATTGTATCCAGAGTGCATCAAACATGATTTTAGACCGTGTTTATGGAAAGAAAAGTGGTTATTTCTGTAGTTCAATTGCTGCAACTTGCTGAAAATTGGCCCTATCATCTAGTTTGAACAGTTATGTTTAAAACATTGTATCCAGAGTGCATCAAACATGATTTTAGACCGTGTTTATGGAAAGAAAAGTGGTTATTTCTGTAGTTCAATTGCTGCAACTTGCTGAAAATTGGCCCTATCATCTAGTTTGAACAGTTATGTTTAAAACATTGTATCCAGAGTGCATCAAACATGATTTTAGACCGTGTTTATGGAAAGAAAAGTGGTTATTTCTGTAGTTCAATTGCTGCAACTTGCTGAAAATTGGCCCTATCATCTAGTTTGAACAGTTATGTTTAAAACATTGTATCCAGAGTGCATCAAACATGATTTTAGACCGTGTTTATGGAAAGAAAAGTGGTTATTTCTGTAGTTCAATTGCTGCAACTTGCTGAAAATTGGCCCTATCATCTAGTTTGAACAGTTATGTTTAAAACATTGTATCCAGAGTGCATCAAACATGATTTTAGACCGTGTTTATGGAAAGAAAAGTGGTTATTTCTGTAGTTCAATTGCTGCAACTTGCTGAAAATTGGCCCTATCATCTAGTTTGAACAGTTATGTTTAAAACATTGTATCCAGAGTGCATCAAACATGATTTTAGACCGTGTTTATGGAAAGAAAAGTGGTTATTTCTGTAGTTCAATTGCTGCAACTTGCTGAAAATTGGCCCTATCATCTAGTTTGAACAGTTATGTTTAAAACATTGTATCCAGAGTGCATCAAACATGATTTTAGACCGTGTTTATGGAAAGAAAAGTGGTTATTTCTGTAGTTCAATTGCTGCAACTTGCTGAAAATTGGCCCTATCATCTAGTTTGAACAGTTATGTTTAAAACATTGTATCCAGAGTGCATCAAACATGATTTTAGACCGTGTTTATGGAAAGAAAAGTGGTTATTTCTGTAGTTCAATTGCTGCAACTTGCTGAAAATTGGCCCTATCATCTAGTTTGAACAGTTATGTTTAAAACATTGTATCCAGAGTGCATCAAACATGATTTTAGACCGTGTTTATGGAAAGAAAAGTGGTTATTTCTGTAGTTCAATTGCTGCAACTTGCTGAAAATTGGCCCTATCATCTAGTTTGAACAGTTATGTTTAAAACATTGTATCCAGAGTGCATCAAACATGATTTTAGACCGTGTTTATGGAAAGAAAAGTGGTTATTTCTGTAGTTCAATTGCTGCAACTTGCTGAAAATTGGCCCTATCATCTAGTTTGAACAGTTATGTTTAAAACATTGTATCCAGAGTGCATCAAACATGATTTTAGACCGTGTTTATGGAAAGAAAAGTGGTTATTTCTGTAGTTCAATTGCTGCAACTTGCTGAAAATTGGCCCTATCATCTAGTTTGAACAGTTATGTTTAAAACATTGTATCCAGAGTGCATCAAACATGATTTTAGACCGTGTTTATGGAAAGAAAAGTGGTTATTTCTGTAGTTCAATTGCTGCAACTTGCTGAAAATTGGCCCTATCATCTAGTTTGAACAGTTATGTTTAAAACATTGTATCCAGAGTGCATCAAACATGATTTTAGACCGTGTTTATGGAAAGAAAAGTGGTTATTTCTGTAGTTCAATTGCTGCAACTTGCTGAAAATTGGCCCTATCATCTAGTTTGAACAGTTATGTTTAAAACATTGTATCCAGAGTGCATCAAACATGATTTTAGACCGTGTTTATGGAAAGAAAAGTGGTTATTTCTGTAGTTCAATTGCTGCAACTTGCTGAAAATTGGCCCTATCATCTAGTTTGAACAGTTATGTTTAAAACATTGTATCCAGAGTGCATCAAACATGATTTTAGACCGTGTTTATGGAAAGAAAAGTGGTTATTTCTGTAGTTCAATTGCTGCAACTTGCTGAAAATTGGCCCTATCATCTAGTTTGAACAGTTATGTTTAAAACATTGTATCCAGAGTGCATCAAACATGATTTTAGACCGTGTTTATGGAAAGAAAAGTGGTTATTTCTGTAGTTCAATTGCTGCAACTTGCTGAAAATTGGCCCTATCATCTAGTTTGAACAGTTATGTTTAAAACATTGTATCCAGAGTGCATCAAACATGATTTTAGACCGTGTTTATGGAAAGAAAAGTGGTTATTTCTGTAGTTCAATTGCTGCAACTTGCTGAAAATTGGCCCTATCATCTAGTTTGAACAGTTATGTTTAAAACATTGTATCCAGAGTGCATCAAACATGATTTTAGACCGTGTTTATGGAAAGAAAAGTGGTTATTTCTGTAGTTCAATTGCTGCAACTTGCTGAAAATTGGCCCTATCATCTAGTTTGAACAGTTATGTTTAAAACATTGTATCCAGAGTGCATCAAACATGATTTTAGACCGTGTTTATGGAAAGAAAAGTGGTTATTTCTGTAGTTCAATTGCTGCAACTTGCTGAAAATTGGCCCTATCATCTAGTTTGAACAGTTATGTTTAAAACATTGTATCCAGAGTGCATCAAACATGATTTTAGACCGTGTTTATGGAAAGAAAAGTGGTTATTTCTGTAGTTCAATTGCTGCAACTTGCTGAAAATTGGCCCTATCATCTAGTTTGAACAGTTATGTTTAAAACATTGTATCCAGAGTGCATCAAACATGATTTTAGACCGTGTTTATGGAAAGAAAAGTGGTTATTTCTGTAGTTCAATTGCTGCAACTTGCTGAAAATTGGCCCTATCATCTAGTTTGAACAGTTATGTTTAAAACATTGTATCCAGAGTGCATCAAACATGATTTTAGACCGTGTTTATGGAAAGAAAAGTGGTTATTTCTGTAGTTCAATTGCTGCAACTTGCTGAAAATTGGCCCTATCATCTAGTTTGAACAGTTATGTTTAAAACATTGTATCCAGAGTGCATCAAACATGATTTTAGACCGTGTTTATGGAAAGAAAAGTGGTTATTTCTGTAGTTCAATTGCTGCAACTTGCTGAAAATTGGCCCTATCATCTAGTTTGAACAGTTATGTTTAAAACATTGTATCCAGAGTGCATCAAACATGATTTTAGACCGTGTTTATGGAAAGAAAAGTGGTTATTTCTGTAGTTCAATTGCTGCAACTTGCTGAAAATTGGCCCTATCATCTAGTTTGAACAGTTATGTTTAAAACATTGTATCCAGAGTGCATCAAACATGATTTTAGACCGTGTTTATGGAAAGAAAAGTGGTTATTTCTGTAGTTCAATTGCTGCAACTTGCTGAAAATTGGCCCTATCATCTAGTTTGAACAGTTATGTTTAAAACATTGTATCCAGAGTGCATCAAACATGATTTTAGACCGTGTTTATGGAAAGAAAAGTGGTTATTTCTGTAGTTCAATTGCTGCAACTTGCTGAAAATTGGCCCTATCATCTAGTTTGAACAGTTATGTTTAAAACATTGTATCCAGAGTGCATCAAACATGATTTTAGACCGTGTTTATGGAAAGAAAAGTGGTTATTTCTGTAGTTCAATTGCTGCAACTTGCTGAAAATTGGCCCTATCATCTAGTTTGAACAGTTATGTTTAAAACATTGTATCCAGAGTGCATCAAACATGATTTTAGACCGTGTTTATGGAAAGAAAAGTGGTTATTTCTGTAGTTCAATTGCTGCAACTTGCTGAAAATTGGCCCTATCATCTAGTTTGAACAGTTATGTTTAAAACATTGTATCCAGAGTGCATCAAACATGATTTTAGACCGTGTTTATGGAAAGAAAAGTGGTTATTTCTGTAGTTCAATTGCTGCAACTTGCTGAAAATTGGCCCTATCATCTAGTTTGAACAGTTATGTTTAAAACATTGTATCCAGAGTGCATCAAACATGATTTTAGACCGTGTTTATGGAAAGAAAAGTGGTTATTTCTGTAGTTCAATTGCTGCAACTTGCTGAAAATTGGCCCTATCATCTAGTTTGAACAGTTATGTTTAAAACATTGTATCCAGAGTGCATCAAACATGATTTTAGACCGTGTTTATGGAAAGAAAAGTGGTTATTTCTGTAGTTCAATTGCTGCAACTTGCTGAAAATTGGCCCTATCATCTAGTTTGAACAGTTATGTTTAAAACATTGTATCCAGAGTGCATCAAACATGATTTTAGACCGTGTTTATGGAAAGAAAAGTGGTTATTTCTGTAGTTCAATTGCTGCAACTTGCTGAAAATTGGCCCTATCATCTAGTTTGAACAGTTATGTTTAAAACATTGTATCCAGAGTGCATCAAACATGATTTTAGACCGTGTTTATGGAAAGAAAAGTGGTTATTTCTGTAGTTCAATTGCTGCAACTTGCTGAAAATTGGCCCTATCATCTAGTTTGAACAGTTATGTTTAAAACATTGTATCCAGAGTGCATCAAACATGATTTTAGACCGTGTTTATGGAAAGAAAAGTGGTTATTTCTGTAGTTCAATTGCTGCAACTTGCTGAAAATTGGCCCTATCATCTAGTTTGAACAGTTATGTTTAAAACATTGTATCCAGAGTGCATCAAACATGATTTTAGACCGTGTTTATGGAAAGAAAAGTGGTTATTTCTGTAGTTCAATTGCTGCAACTTGCTGAAAATTGGCCCTATCATCTAGTTTGAACAGTTATGTTTAAAACATTGTATCCAGAGTGCATCAAACATGATTTTAGACCGTGTTTATGGAAAGAAAAGTGGTTATTTCTGTAGTTCAATTGCTGCAACTTGCTGAAAATTGGCCCTATCATCTAGTTTGAACAGTTATGTTTAAAACATTGTATCCAGAGTGCATCAAACATGATTTTAGACCGTGTTTATGGAAAGAAAAGTGGTTATTTCTGTAGTTCAATTGCTGCAACTTGCTGAAAATTGGCCCTATCATCTAGTTTGAACAGTTATGTTTAAAACATTGTATCCAGAGTGCATCAAACATGATTTTAGACCGTGTTTATGGAAAGAAAAGTGGTTATTTCTGTAGTTCAATTGCTGCAACTTGCTGAAAATTGGCCCTATCATCTAGTTTGAACAGTTATGTTTAAAACATTGTATCCAGAGTGCATCAAACATGATTTTAGACCGTGTTTATGGAAAGAAAAGTGGTTATTTCTGTAGTTCAATTGCTGCAACTTGCTGAAAATTGGCCCTATCATCTAGTTTGAACAGTTATGTTTAAAACATTGTATCCAGAGTGCATCAAACATGATTTTAGACCGTGTTTATGGAAAGAAAAGTGGTTATTTCTGTAGTTCAATTGCTGCAACTTGCTGAAAATTGGCCCTATCATCTAGTTTGAACAGTTATGTTTAAAACATTGTATCCAGAGTGCATCAAACATGATTTTAGACCGTGTTTATGGAAAGAAAAGTGGTTATTTCTGTAGTTCAATTGCTGCAACTTGCTGAAAATTGGCCCTATCATCTAGTTTGAACAGTTATGTTTAAAACATTGTATCCAGAGTGCATCAAACATGATTTTAGACCGTGTTTATGGAAAGAAAAGTGGTTATTTCTGTAGTTCAATTGCTGCAACTTGCTGAAAATTGGCCCTATCATCTAGTTTGAACAGTTATGTTTAAAACATTGTATCCAGAGTGCATCAAACATGATTTTAGACCGTGTTTATGGAAAGAAAAGTGGTTATTTCTGTAGTTCAATTGCTGCAACTTGCTGAAAATTGGCCCTATCATCTAGTTTGAACAGTTATGTTTAAAACATTGTATCCAGAGTGCATCAAACATGATTTTAGACCGTGTTTATGGAAAGAAAAGTGGTTATTTCTGTAGTTCAATTGCTGCAACTTGCTGAAAATTGGCCCTATCATCTAGTTTGAACAGTTATGTTTAAAACATTGTATCCAGAGTGCATCAAACATGATTTTAGACCGTGTTTATGGAAAGAAAAGTGGTTATTTCTGTAGTTCAATTGCTGCAACTTGCTGAAAATTGGCCCTATCATCTAGTTTGAACAGTTATGTTTAAAACATTGTATCCAGAGTGCATCAAACATGATTTTAGACCGTGTTTATGGAAAGAAAAGTGGTTATTTCTGTAGTTCAATTGCTGCAACTTGCTGAAAATTGGCCCTATCATCTAGTTTGAACAGTTATGTTTAAAACATTGTATCCAGAGTGCATCAAACATGATTTTAGACCGTGTTTATGGAAAGAAAAGTGGTTATTTCTGTAGTTCAATTGCTGCAACTTGCTGAAAATTGGCCCTATCATCTAGTTTGAACAGTTATGTTTAAAACATTGTATCCAGAGTGCATCAAACATGATTTTAGACCGTGTTTATGGAAAGAAAAGTGGTTATTTCTGTAGTTCAATTGCTGCAACTTGCTGAAAATTGGCCCTATCATCTAGTTTGAACAGTTATGTTTAAAACATTGTATCCAGAGTGCATCAAACATGATTTTAGACCGTGTTTATGGAAAGAAAAGTGGTTATTTCTGTAGTTCAATTGCTGCAACTTGCTGAAAATTGGCCCTATCATCTAGTTTGAACAGTTATGTTTAAAACATTGTATCCAGAGTGCATCAAACATGATTTTAGACCGTGTTTATGGAAAGAAAAGTGGTTATTTCTGTAGTTCAATTGCTGCAACTTGCTGAAAATTGGCCCTATCATCTAGTTTGAACAGTTATGTTTAAAACATTGTATCCAGAGTGCATCAAACATGATTTTAGACCGTGTTTATGGAAAGAAAAGTGGTTATTTCTGTAGTTCAATTGCTGCAACTTGCTGAAAATTGGCCCTATCATCTAGTTTGAACAGTTATGTTTAAAACATTGTATCCAGAGTGCATCAAACATGATTTTAGACCGTGTTTATGGAAAGAAAAGTGGTTATTTCTGTAGTTCAATTGCTGCAACTTGCTGAAAATTGGCCCTATCATCTAGTTTGAACAGTTATGTTTAAAACATTGTATCCAGAGTGCATCAAACATGATTTTAGACCGTGTTTATGGAAAGAAAAGTGGTTATTTCTGTAGTTCAATTGCTGCAACTTGCTGAAAATTGGCCCTATCATCTAGTTTGAACAGTTATGTTTAAAACATTGTATCCAGAGTGCATCAAACATGATTTTAGACCGTGTTTATGGAAAGAAAAGTGGTTATTTCTGTAGTTCAATTGCTGCAACTTGCTGAAAATTGGCCCTATCATCTAGTTTGAACAGTTATGTTTAAAACATTGTATCCAGAGTGCATCAAACATGATTTTAGACCGTGTTTATGGAAAGAAAAGTGGTTATTTCTGTAGTTCAATTGCTGCAACTTGCTGAAAATTGGCCCTATCATCTAGTTTGAACAGTTATGTTTAAAACATTGTATCCAGAGTGCATCAAACATGATTTTAGACCGTGTTTATGGAAAGAAAAGTGGTTATTTCTGTAGTTCAATTGCTGCAACTTGCTGAAAATTGGCCCTATCATCTAGTTTGAACAGTTATGTTTAAAACATTGTATCCAGAGTGCATCAAACATGATTTTAGACCGTGTTTATGGAAAGAAAAGTGGTTATTTCTGTAGTTCAATTGCTGCAACTTGCTGAAAATTGGCCCTATCATCTAGTTTGAACAGTTATGTTTAAAACATTGTATCCAGAGTGCATCAAACATGATTTTAGACCGTGTTTATGGAAAGAAAAGTGGTTATTTCTGTAGTTCAATTGCTGCAACTTGCTGAAAATTGGCCCTATCATCTAGTTTGAACAGTTATGTTTAAAACATTGTATCCAGAGTGCATCAAACATGATTTTAGACCGTGTTTATGGAAAGAAAAGTGGTTATTTCTGTAGTTCAATTGCTGCAACTTGCTGAAAATTGGCCCTATCATCTAGTTTGAACAGTTATGTTTAAAACATTGTATCCAGAGTGCATCAAACATGATTTTAGACCGTGTTTATGGAAAGAAAAGTGGTTATTTCTGTAGTTCAATTGCTGCAACTTGCTGAAAATTGGCCCTATCATCTAGTTTGAACAGTTATGTTTAAAACATTGTATCCAGAGTGCATCAAACATGATTTTAGACCGTGTTTATGGAAAGAAAAGTGGTTATTTCTGTAGTTCAATTGCTGCAACTTGCTGAAAATTGGCCCTATCATCTAGTTTGAACAGTTATGTTTAAAACATTGTATCCAGAGTGCATCAAACATGATTTTAGACCGTGTTTATGGAAAGAAAAGTGGTTATTTCTGTAGTTCAATTGCTGCAACTTGCTGAAAATTGGCCCTATCATCTAGTTTGAACAGTTATGTTTAAAACATTGTATCCAGAGTGCATCAAACATGATTTTAGACCGTGTTTATGGAAAGAAAAGTGGTTATTTCTGTAGTTCAATTGCTGCAACTTGCTGAAAATTGGCCCTATCATCTAGTTTGAACAGTTATGTTTAAAACATTGTATCCAGAGTGCATCAAACATGATTTTAGACCGTGTTTATGGAAAGAAAAGTGGTTATTTCTGTAGTTCAATTGCTGCAACTTGCTGAAAATTGGCCCTATCATCTAGTTTGAACAGTTATGTTTAAAACATTGTATCCAGAGTGCATCAAACATGATTTTAGACCGTGTTTATGGAAAGAAAAGTGGTTATTTCTGTAGTTCAATTGCTGCAACTTGCTGAAAATTGGCCCTATCATCTAGTTTGAACAGTTATGTTTAAAACATTGTATCCAGAGTGCATCAAACATGATTTTAGACCGTGGTTATTTCTGTAGTTCAATTGCTGCAACTTGCTGAAAATTGGCCCTATCATCTAGTTTGAACAGTTATGTTTAAAACATTGTATCCAGAGTGCATCAAACATGATTTTAGACCGTGTTTATGGAAAGAAAAGTGGTTATTTCTGTAGTTCAATTGCTGCAACTTGCTGAAAATTGGCCCTATCATCTAGTTTGAACAGTTATGTTTAAAACATTGTATCCAGAGTGCATCAAACATGATTTTAGACCGTGTTTATGGAAAGAAAAGTGGTTATTTCTGTAGTTCAATTGCTGCAACTTGCTGAAAATTGGCCCTATCATCTAGTTTGAACAGTTATGTTTAAAACATTGTATCCAGAGTGCATCAAACATGATTTTAGACCGTGTTTATGGAAAGAAAAGTGGTTATTTCTGTAGTTCAATTGCTGCAACTTGCTGAAAATTGGCCCTATCATCTAGTTTGAACAGTTATGTTTAAAACATTGTATCCAGAGTGCATCAAACATGATTTTAGACCGTGTTTATGGAAAGAAAAGTGGTTATTTCTGTAGTTCAATTGCTGCAACTTGCTGAAAATTGGCCCTATCATCTAGTTTGAACAGTTATGTTTAAAACATTGTATCCAGAGTGCATCAAACATGATTTTAGACCGTGTTTATGGAAAGAAAAGTGGTTATTTCTGTAGTTCAATTGCTGCAACTTGCTGAAAATTGGCCCTATCATCTAGTTTGAACAGTTATGTTTAAAACATTGTATCCAGAGTGCATCAAACATGATTTTAGACCGTGTTTATGGAAAGAAAAGTGGTTATTTCTGTAGTTCAATTGCTGCAACTTGCTGAAAATTGGCCCTATCATCTAGTTTGAACAGTTATGTTTAAAACATTGTATCCAGAGTGCATCAAACATGATTTTAGACCGTGTTTATGGAAAGAAAAGTGGTTATTTCTGTAGTTCAATTGCTGCAACTTGCTGAAAATTGGCCCTATCATCTAGTTTGAACAGTTATGTTTAAAACATTGTATCCAGAGTGCATCAAACATGATTTTAGACCGTGTTTATGGAAAGAAAAGTGGTTATTTCTGTAGTTCAATTGCTGCAACTTGCTGAAAATTGGCCCTATCATCTAGTTTGAACAGTTATGTTTAAAACATTGTATCCAGAGTGCATCAAACATGATTTTAGACCGTGTTTATGGAAAGAAAAGTGGTTATTTCTGTAGTTCAATTGCTGCAACTTGCTGAAAATTGGCCCTATCATCTAGTTTGAACAGTTATGTTTAAAACATTGTATCCAGAGTGCATCAAACATGATTTTAGACCGTGTTTATGGAAAGAAAAGTGGTTATTTCTGTAGTTCAATTGCTGCAACTTGCTGAAAATTGGCCCTATCATCTAGTTTGAACAGTTATGTTTAAAACATTGTATCCAGAGTGCATCAAACATGATTTTAGACCGTGTTTATGGAAAGAAAAGTGGTTATTTCTGTAGTTCAATTGCTGCAACTTGCTGAAAATTGGCCCTATCATCTAGTTTGAACAGTTATGTTTAAAACATTGTATCCAGAGTGCATCAAACATGATTTTAGACCGTGTTTATGGAAAGAAAAGTGGTTATTTCTGTAGTTCAATTGCTGCAACTTGCTGAAAATTGGCCCTATCATCTAGTTTGAACAGTTATGTTTAAAACATTGTATCCAGAGTGCATCAAACATGATTTTAGACCGTGTTTATGGAAAGAAAAGTGGTTATTTCTGTAGTTCAATTGCTGCAACTTGCTGAAAATTGGCCCTATCATCTAGTTTGAACAGTTATGTTTAAAACATTGTATCCAGAGTGCATCAAACATGATTTTAGACCGTGTTTATGGAAAGAAAAGTGGTTATTTCTGTAGTTCAATTGCTGCAACTTGCTGAAAATTGGCCCTATCATCTAGTTTGAACAGTTATGTTTAAAACATTGTATCCAGAGTGCATCAAACATGATTTTAGACCGTGTTTATGGAAAGAAAAGTGGTTATTTCTGTAGTTCAATTGCTGCAACTTGCTGAAAATTGGCCCTATCATCTAGTTTGAACAGTTATGTTTAAAACATTGTATCCAGAGTGCATCAAACATGATTTTAGACCGTGTTTATGGAAAGAAAAGTGGTTATTTCTGTAGTTCAATTGCTGCAACTTGCTGAAAATTGGCCCTATCATCTAGTTTGAACAGTTATGTTTAAAACATTGTATCCAGAGTGCATCAAACATGATTTTAGACCGTGTTTATGGAAAGAAAAGTGGTTATTTCTGTAGTTCAATTGCTGCAACTTGCTGAAAATTGGCCCTATCATCTAGTTTGAACAGTTATGTTTAAAACATTGTATCCAGAGTGCATCAAACATGATTTTAGACCGTGTTTATGGAAAGAAAAGTGGTTATTTCTGTAGTTCAATTGCTGCAACTTGCTGAAAATTGGCCCTATCATCTAGTTTGAACAGTTATGTTTAAAACATTGTATCCAGAGTGCATCAAACATGATTTTAGACCGTGTTTATGGAAAGAAAAGTGGTTATTTCTGTAGTTCAATTGCTGCAACTTGCTGAAAATTGGCCCTATCATCTAGTTTGAACAGTTATGTTTAAAACATTGTATCCAGAGTGCATCAAACATGATTTTAGACCGTGTTTATGGAAAGAAAAGTGGTTATTTCTGTAGTTCAATTGCTGCAACTTGCTGAAAATTGGCCCTATCATCTAGTTTGAACAGTTATGTTTAAAACATTGTATCCAGAGTGCATCAAACATGATTTTAGACCGTGTTTATGGAAAGAAAAGTGGTTATTTCTGTAGTTCAATTGCTGCAACTTGCTGAAAATTGGCCCTATCATCTAGTTTGAACAGTTATGTTTAAAACATTGTATCCAGAGTGCATCAAACATGATTTTAGACCGTGTTTATGGAAAGAAAAGTGGTTATTTCTGTAGTTCAATTGCTGCAACTTGCTGAAAATTGGCCCTATCATCTAGTTTGAACAGTTATGTTTAAAACATTGTATCCAGAGTGCATCAAACATGATTTTAGACCGTGTTTATGGAAAGAAAAGTGGTTATTTCTGTAGTTCAATTGCTGCAACTTGCTGAAAATTGGCCCTATCATCTAGTTTGAACAGTTATGTTTAAAACATTGTATCCAGAGTGCATCAAACATGATTTTAGACCGTGTTTATGGAAAGAAAAGTGGTTATTTCTGTAGTTCAATTGCTGCAACTTGCTGAAAATTGGCCCTATCATCTAGTTTGAACAGTTATGTTTAAAACATTGTATCCAGAGTGCATCAAACATGATTTTAGACCGTGTTTATGGAAAGAAAAGTGGTTATTTCTGTAGTTCAATTGCTGCAACTTGCTGAAAATTGGCCCTATCATCTAGTTTGAACAGTTATGTTTAAAACATTGTATCCAGAGTGCATCAAACATGATTTTAGACCGTGTTTATGGAAAGAAAAGTGGTTATTTCTGTAGTTCAATTGCTGCAACTTGCTGAAAATTGGCCCTATCATCTAGTTTGAACAGTTATGTTTAAAACATTGTATCCAGAGTGCATCAAACATGATTTTAGACCGTGTTTATGGAAAGAAAAGTGGTTATTTCTGTAGTTCAATTGCTGCAACTTGCTGAAAATTGGCCCTATCATCTAGTTTGAACAGTTATGTTTAAAACATTGTATCCAGAGTGCATCAAACATGATTTTAGACCGTGTTTATGGAAAGAAAAGTGGTTATTTCTGTAGTTCAATTGCTGCAACTTGCTGAAAATTGGCCCTATCATCTAGTTTGAACAGTTATGTTTAAAACATTGTATCCAGAGTGCATCAAACATGATTTTAGACCGTGTTTATGGAAAGAAAAGTGGTTATTTCTGTAGTTCAATTGCTGCAACTTGCTGAAAATTGGCCCTATCATCTAGTTTGAACAGTTATGTTTAAAACATTGTATCCAGAGTGCATCAAACATGATTTTAGACCGTGTTTATGGAAAGAAAAGTGGTTATTTCTGTAGTTCAATTGCTGCAACTTGCTGAAAATTGGCCCTATCATCTAGTTTGAACAGTTATGTTTAAAACATTGTATCCAGAGTGCATCAAACATGATTTTAGACCGTGTTTATGGAAAGAAAAGTGGTTATTTCTGTAGTTCAATTGCTGCAACTTGCTGAAAATTGGCCCTATCATCTAGTTTGAACAGTTATGTTTAAAACATTGTATCCAGAGTGCATCAAACATGATTTTAGACCGTGTTTATGGAAAGAAAAGTGGTTATTTCTGTAGTTCAATTGCTGCAACTTGCTGAAAATTGGCCCTATCATCTAGTTTGAACAGTTATGTTTAAAACATTGTATCCAGAGTGCATCAAACATGATTTTAGACCGTGTTTATGGAAAGAAAAGTGGTTATTTCTGTAGTTCAATTGCTGCAACTTGCTGAAAATTGGCCCTATCATCTAGTTTGAACAGTTATGTTTAAAACATTGTATCCAGAGTGCATCAAACATGATTTTAGACCGTGTTTATGGAAAGAAAAGTGGTTATTTCTGTAGTTCAATTGCTGCAACTTGCTGAAAATTGGCCCTATCATCTAGTTTGAACAGTTATGTTTAAAACATTGTATCCAGAGTGCATCAAACATGATTTTAGACCGTGTTTATGGAAAGAAAAGTGGTTATTTCTGTAGTTCAATTGCTGCAACTTGCTGAAAATTGGCCCTATCATCTAGTTTGAACAGTTATGTTTAAAACATTGTATCCAGAGTGCATCAAACATGATTTTAGACCGTGTTTATGGAAAGAAAAGTGGTTATTTCTGTAGTTCAATTGCTGCAACTTGCTGAAAATTGGCCCTATCATCTAGTTTGAACAGTTATGTTTAAAACATTGTATCCAGAGTGCATCAAACATGATTTTAGACCGTGTTTATGGAAAGAAAAGTGGTTATTTCTGTAGTTCAATTGCTGCAACTTGCTGAAAATTGGCCCTATCATCTAGTTTGAACAGTTATGTTTAAAACATTGTATCCAGAGTGCATCAAACATGATTTTAGACCGTGTTTATGGAAAGAAAAGTGGTTATTTCTGTAGTTCAATTGCTGCAACTTGCTGAAAATTGGCCCTATCATCTAGTTTGAACAGTTATGTTTAAAACATTGTATCCAGAGTGCATCAAACATGATTTTAGACCGTGTTTATGGAAAGAAAAGTGGTTATTTCTGTAGTTCAATTGCTGCAACTTGCTGAAAATTGGCCCTATCATCTAGTTTGAACAGTTATGTTTAAAACATTGTATCCAGAGTGCATCAAACATGATTTTAGACCGTGTTTATGGAAAGAAAAGTGGTTATTTCTGTAGTTCAATTGCTGCAACTTGCTGAAAATTGGCCCTATCATCTAGTTTGAACAGTTATGTTTAAAACATTGTATCCAGAGTGCATCAAACATGATTTTAGACCGTGTTTATGGAAAGAAAAGTGGTTATTTCTGTAGTTCAATTGCTGCAACTTGCTGAAAATTGGCCCTATCATCTAGTTTGAACAGTTATGTTTAAAACATTGTATCCAGAGTGCATCAAACATGATTTTAGACCGTGTTTATGGAAAGAAAAGTGGTTATTTCTGTAGTTCAATTGCTGCAACTTGCTGAAAATTGGCCCTATCATCTAGTTTGAACAGTTATGTTTAAAACATTGTATCCAGAGTGCATCAAACATGATTTTAGACCGTGTTTATGGAAAGAAAAGTGGTTATTTCTGTAGTTCAATTGCTGCAACTTGCTGAAAATTGGCCCTATCATCTAGTTTGAACAGTTATGTTTAAAACATTGTATCCAGAGTGCATCAAACATGATTTTAGACCGTGTTTATGGAAAGAAAAGTGGTTATTTCTGTAGTTCAATTGCTGCAACTTGCTGAAAATTGGCCCTATCATCTAGTTTGAACAGTTATGTTTAAAACATTGTATCCAGAGTGCATCAAACATGATTTTAGACCGTGTTTATGGAAAGAAAAGTGGTTATTTCTGTAGTTCAATTGCTGCAACTTGCTGAAAATTGGCCCTATCATCTAGTTTGAACAGTTATGTTTAAAACATTGTATCCAGAGTGCATCAAACATGATTTTAGACCGTGTTTATGGAAAGAAAAGTGGTTATTTCTGTAGTTCAATTGCTGCAACTTGCTGAAAATTGGCCCTATCATCTAGTTTGAACAGTTATGTTTAAAACATTGTATCCAGAGTGCATCAAACATGATTTTAGACCGTGTTTATGGAAAGAAAAGTGGTTATTTCTGTAGTTCAATTGCTGCAACTTGCTGAAAATTGGCCCTATCATCTAGTTTGAACAGTTATGTTTAAAACATTGTATCCAGAGTGCATCAAACATGATTTTAGACCGTGTTTATGGAAAGAAAAGTGGTTATTTCTGTAGTTCAATTGCTGCAACTTGCTGAAAATTGGCCCTATCATCTAGTTTGAACAGTTATGTTTAAAACATTGTATCCAGAGTGCATCAAACATGATTTTAGACCGTGTTTATGGAAAGAAAAGTGGTTATTTCTGTAGTTCAATTGCTGCAACTTGCTGAAAATTGGCCCTATCATCTAGTTTGAACAGTTATGTTTAAAACATTGTATCCAGAGTGCATCAAACATGATTTTAGACCGTGTTTATGGAAAGAAAAGTGGTTATTTCTGTAGTTCAATTGCTGCAACTTGCTGAAAATTGGCCCTATCATCTAGTTTGAACAGTTATGTTTAAAACATTGTATCCAGAGTGCATCAAACATGATTTTAGACCGTGTTTATGGAAAGAAAAGTGGTTATTTCTGTAGTTCAATTGCTGCAACTTGCTGAAAATTGGCCCTATCATCTAGTTTGAACAGTTATGTTTAAAACATTGTATCCAGAGTGCATCAAACATGATTTTAGACCGTGTTTATGGAAAGAAAAGTGGTTATTTCTGTAGTTCAATTGCTGCAACTTGCTGAAAATTGGCCCTATCATCTAGTTTGAACAGTTATGTTTAAAACATTGTATCCAGAGTGCATCAAACATGATTTTAGACCGTGTTTATGGAAAGAAAAGTGGTTATTTCTGTAGTTCAATTGCTGCAACTTGCTGAAAATTGGCCCTATCATCTAGTTTGAACAGTTATGTTTAAAACATTGTATCCAGAGTGCATCAAACATGATTTTAGACCGTGTTTATGGAAAGAAAAGTGGTTATTTCTGTAGTTCAATTGCTGCAACTTGCTGAAAATTGGCCCTATCATCTAGTTTGAACAGTTATGTTTAAAACATTGTATCCAGAGTGCATCAAACATGATTTTAGACCGTGTTTATGGAAAGAAAAGTGGTTATTTCTGTAGTTCAATTGCTGCAACTTGCTGAAAATTGGCCCTATCATCTAGTTTGAACAGTTATGTTTAAAACATTGTATCCAGAGTGCATCAAACATGATTTTAGACCGTGTTTATGGAAAGAAAAGTGGTTATTTCTGTAGTTCAATTGCTGCAACTTGCTGAAAATTGGCCCTATCATCTAGTTTGAACAGTTATGTTTAAAACATTGTATCCAGAGTGCATCAAACATGATTTTAGACCGTGTTTATGGAAAGAAAAGTGGTTATTTCTGTAGTTCAATTGCTGCAACTTGCTGAAAATTGGCCCTATCATCTAGTTTGAACAGTTATGTTTAAAACATTGTATCCAGAGTGCATCAAACATGATTTTAGACCGTGTTTATGGAAAGAAAAGTGGTTATTTCTGTAGTTCAATTGCTGCAACTTGCTGAAAATTGGCCCTATCATCTAGTTTGAACAGTTATGTTTAAAACATTGTATCCAGAGTGCATCAAACATGATTTTAGACCGTGTTTATGGAAAGAAAAGTGGTTATTTCTGTAGTTCAATTGCTGCAACTTGCTGAAAATTGGCCCTATCATCTAGTTTGAACAGTTATGTTTAAAACATTGTATCCAGAGTGCATCAAACATGATTTTAGACCGTGTTTATGGAAAGAAAAGTGGTTATTTCTGTAGTTCAATTGCTGCAACTTGCTGAAAATTGGCCCTATCATCTAGTTTGAACAGTTATGTTTAAAACATTGTATCCAGAGTGCATCAAACATGATTTTAGACCGTGTTTATGGAAAGAAAAGTGGTTATTTCTGTAGTTCAATTGCTGCAACTTGCTGAAAATTGGCCCTATCATCTAGTTTGAACAGTTATGTTTAAAACATTGTATCCAGAGTGCATCAAACATGATTTTAGACCGTGTTTATGGAAAGAAAAGTGGTTATTTCTGTAGTTCAATTGCTGCAACTTGCTGAAAATTGGCCCTATCATCTAGTTTGAACAGTTATGTTTAAAACATTGTATCCAGAGTGCATCAAACATGATTTTAGACCGTGTTTATGGAAAGAAAAGTGGTTATTTCTGTAGTTCAATTGCTGCAACTTGCTGAAAATTGGCCCTATCATCTAGTTTGAACAGTTATGTTTAAAACATTGTATCCAGAGTGCATCAAACATGATTTTAGACCGTGTTTATGGAAAGAAAAGTGGTTATTTCTGTAGTTCAATTGCTGCAACTTGCTGAAAATTGGCCCTATCATCTAGTTTGAACAGTTATGTTTAAAACATTGTATCCAGAGTGCATCAAACATGATTTTAGACCGTGTTTATGGAAAGAAAAGTGGTTATTTCTGTAGTTCAATTGCTGCAACTTGCTGAAAATTGGCCCTATCATCTAGTTTGAACAGTTATGTTTAAAACATTGTATCCAGAGTGCATCAAACATGATTTTAGACCGTGTTTATGGAAAGAAAAGTGGTTATTTCTGTAGTTCAATTGCTGCAACTTGCTGAAAATTGGCCCTATCATCTAGTTTGAACAGTTATGTTTAAAACATTGTATCCAGAGTGCATCAAACATGATTTTAGACCGTGTTTATGGAAAGAAAAGTGGTTATTTCTGTAGTTCAATTGCTGCAACTTGCTGAAAATTGGCCCTATCATCTAGTTTGAACAGTTATGTTTAAAACATTGTATCCAGAGTGCATCAAACATGATTTTAGACCGTGTTTATGGAAAGAAAAGTGGTTATTTCTGTAGTTCAATTGCTGCAACTTGCTGAAAATTGGCCCTATCATCTAGTTTGAACAGTTATGTTTAAAACATTGTATCCAGAGTGCATCAAACATGATTTTAGACCGTGTTTATGGAAAGAAAAGTGGTTATTTCTGTAGTTCAATTGCTGCAACTTGCTGAAAATTGGCCCTATCATCTAGTTTGAACAGTTATGTTTAAAACATTGTATCCAGAGTGCATCAAACATGATTTTAGACCGTGTTTATGGAAAGAAAAGTGGTTATTTCTGTAGTTCAATTGCTGCAACTTGCTGAAAATTGGCCCTATCATCTAGTTTGAACAGTTATGTTTAAAACATTGTATCCAGAGTGCATCAAACATGATTTTAGACCGTGTTTATGGAAAGAAAAGTGGTTATTTCTGTAGTTCAATTGCTGCAACTTGCTGAAAATTGGCCCTATCATCTAGTTTGAACAGTTATGTTTAAAACATTGTATCCAGAGTGCATCAAACATGATTTTAGACCGTGTTTATGGAAAGAAAAGTGGTTATTTCTGTAGTTCAATTGCTGCAACTTGCTGAAAATTGGCCCTATCATCTAGTTTGAACAGTTATGTTTAAAACATTGTATCCAGAGTGCATCAAACATGATTTTAGACCGTGTTTATGGAAAGAAAAGTGGTTATTTCTGTAGTTCAATTGCTGCAACTTGCTGAAAATTGGCCCTATCATCTAGTTTGAACAGTTATGTTTAAAACATTGTATCCAGAGTGCATCAAACATGATTTTAGACCGTGTTTATGGAAAGAAAAGTGGTTATTTCTGTAGTTCAATTGCTGCAACTTGCTGAAAATTGGCCCTATCATCTAGTTTGAACAGTTATGTTTAAAACATTGTATCCAGAGTGCATCAAACATGATTTTAGACCGTGTTTATGGAAAGAAAAGTGGTTATTTCTGTAGTTCAATTGCTGCAACTTGCTGAAAATTGGCCCTATCATCTAGTTTGAACAGTTATGTTTAAAACATTGTATCCAGAGTGCATCAAACATGATTTTAGACCGTGTTTATGGAAAGAAAAGTGGTTATTTCTGTAGTTCAATTGCTGCAACTTGCTGAAAATTGGCCCTATCATCTAGTTTGAACAGTTATGTTTAAAACATTGTATCCAGAGTGCATCAAACATGATTTTAGACCGTGTTTATGGAAAGAAAAGTGGTTATTTCTGTAGTTCAATTGCTGCAACTTGCTGAAAATTGGCCCTATCATCTAGTTTGAACAGTTATGTTTAAAACATTGTATCCAGAGTGCATCAAACATGATTTTAGACCGTGTTTATGGAAAGAAAAGTGGTTATTTCTGTAGTTCAATTGCTGCAACTTGCTGAAAATTGGCCCTATCATCTAGTTTGAACAGTTATGTTTAAAACATTGTATCCAGAGTGCATCAAACATGATTTTAGACCGTGTTTATGGAAAGAAAAGTGGTTATTTCTGTAGTTCAATTGCTGCAACTTGCTGAAAATTGGCCCTATCATCTAGTTTGAACAGTTATGTTTAAAACATTGTATCCAGAGTGCATCAAACATGATTTTAGACCGTGTTTATGGAAAGAAAAGTGGTTATTTCTGTAGTTCAATTGCTGCAACTTGCTGAAAATTGGCCCTATCATCTAGTTTGAACAGTTATGTTTAAAACATTGTATCCAGAGTGCATCAAACATGATTTTAGACCGTGTTTATGGAAAGAAAAGTGGTTATTTCTGTAGTTCAATTGCTGCAACTTGCTGAAAATTGGCCCTATCATCTAGTTTGAACAGTTATGTTTAAAACATTGTATCCAGAGTGCATCAAACATGATTTTAGACCGTGTTTATGGAAAGAAAAGTGGTTATTTCTGTAGTTCAATTGCTGCAACTTGCTGAAAATTGGCCCTATCATCTAGTTTGAACAGTTATGTTTAAAACATTGTATCCAGAGTGCATCAAACATGATTTTAGACCGTGTTTATGGAAAGAAAAGTGGTTATTTCTGTAGTTCAATTGCTGCAACTTGCTGAAAATTGGCCCTATCATCTAGTTTGAACAGTTATGTTTAAAACATTGTATCCAGAGTGCATCAAACATGATTTTAGACCGTGTTTATGGAAAGAAAAGTGGTTATTTCTGTAGTTCAATTGCTGCAACTTGCTGAAAATTGGCCCTATCATCTAGTTTGAACAGTTATGTTTAAAACATTGTATCCAGAGTGCATCAAACATGATTTTAGACCGTGTTTATGGAAAGAAAAGTGGTTATTTCTGTAGTTCAATTGCTGCAACTTGCTGAAAATTGGCCCTATCATCTAGTTTGAACAGTTATGTTTAAAACATTGTATCCAGAGTGCATCAAACATGATTTTAGACCGTGTTTATGGAAAGAAAAGTGGTTATTTCTGTAGTTCAATTGCTGCAACTTGCTGAAAATTGGCCCTATCATCTAGTTTGAACAGTTATGTTTAAAACATTGTATCCAGAGTGCATCAAACATGATTTTAGACCGTGTTTATGGAAAGAAAAGTGGTTATTTCTGTAGTTCAATTGCTGCAACTTGCTGAAAATTGGCCCTATCATCTAGTTTGAACAGTTATGTTTAAAACATTGTATCCAGAGTGCATCAAACATGATTTTAGACCGTGTTTATGGAAAGAAAAGTGGTTATTTCTGTAGTTCAATTGCTGCAACTTGCTGAAAATTGGCCCTATCATCTAGTTTGAACAGTTATGTTTAAAACATTGTATCCAGAGTGCATCAAACATGATTTTAGACCGTGTTTATGGAAAGAAAAGTGGTTATTTCTGTAGTTCAATTGCTGCAACTTGCTGAAAATTGGCCCTATCATCTAGTTTGAACAGTTATGTTTAAAACATTGTATCCAGAGTGCATCAAACATGATTTTAGACCGTGTTTATGGAAAGAAAAGTGGTTATTTCTGTAGTTCAATTGCTGCAACTTGCTGAAAATTGGCCCTATCATCTAGTTTGAACAGTTATGTTTAAAACATTGTATCCAGAGTGCATCAAACATGATTTTAGACCGTGTTTATGGAAAGAAAAGTGGTTATTTCTGTAGTTCAATTGCTGCAACTTGCTGAAAATTGGCCCTATCATCTAGTTTGAACAGTTATGTTTAAAACATTGTATCCAGAGTGCATCAAACATGATTTTAGACCGTGTTTATGGAAAGAAAAGTGGTTATTTCTGTAGTTCAATTGCTGCAACTTGCTGAAAATTGGCCCTATCATCTAGTTTGAACAGTTATGTTTAAAACATTGTATCCAGAGTGCATCAAACATGATTTTAGACCGTGTTTATGGAAAGAAAAGTGGTTATTTCTGTAGTTCAATTGCTGCAACTTGCTGAAAATTGGCCCTATCATCTAGTTTGAACAGTTATGTTTAAAACATTGTATCCAGAGTGCATCAAACATGATTTTAGACCGTGTTTATGGAAAGAAAAGTGGTTATTTCTGTAGTTCAATTGCTGCAACTTGCTGAAAATTGGCCCTATCATCTAGTTTGAACAGTTATGTTTAAAACATTGTATCCAGAGTGCATCAAACATGATTTTAGACCGTGTTTATGGAAAGAAAAGTGGTTATTTCTGTAGTTCAATTGCTGCAACTTGCTGAAAATTGGCCCTATCATCTAGTTTGAACAGTTATGTTTAAAACATTGTATCCAGAGTGCATCAAACATGATTTTAGACCGTGTTTATGGAAAGAAAAGTGGTTATTTCTGTAGTTCAATTGCTGCAACTTGCTGAAAATTGGCCCTATCATCTAGTTTGAACAGTTATGTTTAAAACATTGTATCCAGAGTGCATCAAACATGATTTTAGACCGTGTTTATGGAAAGAAAAGTGGTTATTTCTGTAGTTCAATTGCTGCAACTTGCTGAAAATTGGCCCTATCATCTAGTTTGAACAGTTATGTTTAAAACATTGTATCCAGAGTGCATCAAACATGATTTTAGACCGTGTTTATGGAAAGAAAAGTGGTTATTTCTGTAGTTCAATTGCTGCAACTTGCTGAAAATTGGCCCTATCATCTAGTTTGAACAGTTATGTTTAAAACATTGTATCCAGAGTGCATCAAACATGATTTTAGACCGTGTTTATGGAAAGAAAAGTGGTTATTTCTGTAGTTCAATTGCTGCAACTTGCTGAAAATTGGCCCTATCATCTAGTTTGAACAGTTATGTTTAAAACATTGTATCCAGAGTGCATCAAACATGATTTTAGACCGTGTTTATGGAAAGAAAAGTGGTTATTTCTGTAGTTCAATTGCTGCAACTTGCTGAAAATTGGCCCTATCATCTAGTTTGAACAGTTATGTTTAAAACATTGTATCCAGAGTGCATCAAACATGATTTTAGACCGTGTTTATGGAAAGAAAAGTGGTTATTTCTGTAGTTCAATTGCTGCAACTTGCTGAAAATTGGCCCTATCATCTAGTTTGAACAGTTATGTTTAAAACATTGTATCCAGAGTGCATCAAACATGATTTTAGACCGTGTTTATGGAAAGAAAAGTGGTTATTTCTGTAGTTCAATTGCTGCAACTTGCTGAAAATTGGCCCTATCATCTAGTTTGAACAGTTATGTTTAAAACATTGTATCCAGAGTGCATCAAACATGATTTTAGACCGTGTTTATGGAAAGAAAAGTGGTTATTTCTGTAGTTCAATTGCTGCAACTTGCTGAAAATTGGCCCTATCATCTAGTTTGAACAGTTATGTTTAAAACATTGTATCCAGAGTGCATCAAACATGATTTTAGACCGTGTTTATGGAAAGAAAAGTGGTTATTTCTGTAGTTCAATTGCTGCAACTTGCTGAAAATTGGCCCTATCATCTAGTTTGAACAGTTATGTTTAAAACATTGTATCCAGAGTGCATCAAACATGATTTTAGACCGTGTTTATGGAAAGAAAAGTGGTTATTTCTGTAGTTCAATTGCTGCAACTTGCTGAAAATTGGCCCTATCATCTAGTTTGAACAGTTATGTTTAAAACATTGTATCCAGAGTGCATCAAACATGATTTTAGACCGTGTTTATGGAAAGAAAAGTGGTTATTTCTGTAGTTCAATTGCTGCAACTTGCTGAAAATTGGCCCTATCATCTAGTTTGAACAGTTATGTTTAAAACATTGTATCCAGAGTGCATCAAACATGATTTTAGACCGTGTTTATGGAAAGAAAAGTGGTTATTTCTGTAGTTCAATTGCTGCAACTTGCTGAAAATTGGCCCTATCATCTAGTTTGAACAGTTATGTTTAAAACATTGTATCCAGAGTGCATCAAACATGATTTTAGACCGTGTTTATGGAAAGAAAAGTGGTTATTTCTGTAGTTCAATTGCTGCAACTTGCTGAAAATTGGCCCTATCATCTAGTTTGAACAGTTATGTTTAAAACATTGTATCCAGAGTGCATCAAACATGATTTTAGACCGTGTTTATGGAAAGAAAAGTGGTTATTTCTGTAGTTCAATTGCTGCAACTTGCTGAAAATTGGCCCTATCATCTAGTTTGAACAGTTATGTTTAAAACATTGTATCCAGAGTGCATCAAACATGATTTTAGACCGTGTTTATGGAAAGAAAAGTGGTTATTTCTGTAGTTCAATTGCTGCAACTTGCTGAAAATTGGCCCTATCATCTAGTTTGAACAGTTATGTTTAAAACATTGTATCCAGAGTGCATCAAACATGATTTTAGACCGTGTTTATGGAAAGAAAAGTGGTTATTTCTGTAGTTCAATTGCTGCAAATTGGCCCTATCATCTAGTTTGAACAGTTATGTTTAAAACATTGTATCCAGAGTGCATCAAACATGATTTTAGACCGTGTTTATGGAAAGAAAAGTGGTTATTTCTGTAGTTCAATTGCTGCAACTTGCTGAAAATTGGCCCTATCATCTAGTTTGAACAGTTATGTTTAAAACATTGTATCCAGAGTGCATCAAACATGATTTTAGACCGTGTTTATGGAAAGAAAAGTGGTTATTTCTGTAGTTCAATTGCTGCAACTTGCTGAAAATTGGCCCTATCATCTAGTTTGAACAGTTATGTTTAAAACATTGTATCCAGAGTGCATCAAACATGATTTTAGACCGTGTTTATGGAAAGAAAAGTGGTTATTTCTGTAGTTCAATTGCTGCAACTTGCTGAAAATTGGCCCTATCATCTAGTTTGAACAGTTATGTTTAAAACATTGTATCCAGAGTGCATCAAACATGATTTTAGACCGTGTTTATGGAAAGAAAAGTGGTTATTTCTGTAGTTCAATTGCTGCAAATTGGCCCTATCATCTAGTTTGAACAGTTATGTTTAAAACATTGTATCCAGAGTGCATCAAACATGATTTTAGACCGTGTTTATGGAAAGAAAAGTGGTTATTTCTGTAGTTCAATTGCTGCAACTTGCTGAAAATTGGCCCTATCATCTAGTTTGAACAGTTATGTTTAAAACATTGTATCCAGAGTGCATCAAACATGATTTTAGACCGTGTTTATGGAAAGAAAAGTGGTTATTTCTGTAGTTCAATTGCTGCAACTTGCTGAAAATTGGCCCTATCATCTAGTTTGAACAGTTATGTTTAAAACATTGTATCCAGAGTGCATCAAACATGATTTTAGACCGTGTTTATGGAAAGAAAAGTGGTTATTTCTGTAGTTCAATTGCTGCAACTTGCTGAAAATTGGCCCTATCATCTAGTTTGAACAGTTATGTTTAAAACATTGTATCCAGAGTGCATCAAACATGATTTTAGACCGTGTTTATGGAAAGAAAAGTGGTTATTTCTGTAGTTCAATTTGCTGCAAATTGGCCCTATCATCTAGTTTGAACAGTTATGTTTAAAACATTGTATCCAGAGTGCATCAAACATGATTTTAGACCGTGTTTATGGAAAGAAAAGTGGTTATTTCTGTAGTTCAATTGCTGCAACTTGCTGAAAATTGGCCCTATCATCTAGTTTGAACAGTTATGTTTAAAACATTGTATCCAGAGTGCATCAAACATGATTTTAGACCGTGTTTATGGAAAGAAAAGTGGTTATTTCTGTAGTTCAATTGCTGCAACTTGCTGAAAATTGGCCCTATCATCTAGTTTGAACAGTTATGTTTAAAACATTGTATCCAGAGTGCATCAAACATGATTTTAGACCGTGTTTATGGAAAGAAAAGTGGTTATTTCTGTAGTTCAATTGCTGCAACTTGCTGAAAATTGGCCCTATCATCTAGTTTGAACAGTTATGTTTAAAACATTGTATCCAGAGTGCATCAAACATGATTTTAGACCGTGTTTATGGAAAGAAAAGTGGTTATTTCTGTAGTTCAATTGCTGCAAATTGGCCCTATCATCTAGTTTGAACAGTTATGTTTAAAACATTGTATCCAGAGTGCATCAAACATGATTTTAGACCGTGTTTATGGAAAGAAAAGTGGTTATTTCTGTAGTTCAATTGCTGCAACTTGCTGAAAATTGGCCCTATCATCTAGTTTGAACAGTTATGTTTAAAACATTGTATCCAGAGTGCATCAAACATGATTTTAGACCGTGTTTATGGAAAGAAAAGTGGTTATTTCTGTAGTTCAATTGCTGCAACTTGCTGAAAATTGGCCCTATCATCTAGTTTGAACAGTTATGTTTAAAACATTGTATCCAGAGTGCATCAAACATGATTTTAGACCGTGTTTATGGAAAGAAAAGTGGTTATTTCTGTAGTTCAATTGCTGCAACTTGCTGAAAATTGGCCCTATCATCTAGTTTGAACAGTTATGTTTAAAACATTGTATCCAGAGTGCATCAAACATGATTTTAGACCGTGTTTATGGAAAGAAAAGTGGTTATTTCTGTAGTTCAATTGCTGCAACTTGCTGAAAATTGGCCCTATCATCTAGTTTGAACAGTTATGTTTAAAACATTGTATCCAGAGTGCATCAAACATGATTTTAGACCGTGTTTATGGAAAGAAAAGTGGTTATTTCTGTAGTTCAATTGCTGCAACTTGCTGAAAATTGGCCCTATCATCTAGTTTGAACAGTTATGTTTAAAACATTGTATCCAGAGTGCATCAAACATGATTTTAGACCGTGTTTATGGAAAGAAAAGTGGTTATTTCTGTAGTTCAATTGCTGCAACTTGCTGAAAATTGGCCCTATCATCTAGTTTGAACAGTTATGTTTAAAACATTGTATCCAGAGTGCATCAAACATGATTTTAGACCGTGTTTATGGAAAGAAAAGTGGTTATTTCTGTAGTTCAATTGCTGCAACTTGCTGAAAATTGGCCCTATCATCTAGTTTGAACAGTTATGTTTAAAACATTGTATCCAGAGTGCATCAAACATGATTTTAGACCGTGTTTATGGAAAGAAAAGTGGTTATTTCTGTAGTTCAATTGCTGCAACTTGCTGAAAATTGGCCCTATCATCTAGTTTGAACAGTTATGTTTAAAACATTGTATCCAGAGTGCATCAAACATGATTTTAGACCGTGTTTATGGAAAGAAAAGTGGTTATTTCTGTAGTTCAATTGCTGCAACTTGCTGAAAATTGGCCCTATCATCTAGTTTGAACAGTTATGTTTAAAACATTGTATCCAGAGTGCATCAAACATGATTTTAGACCGTGTTTATGGAAAGAAAAGTGGTTATTTCTGTAGTTCAATTGCTGCAACTTGCTGAAAATTGGCCCTATCATCTAGTTTGAACAGTTATGTTTAAAACATTGTATCCAGAGTGCATCAAACATGATTTTAGACCGTGTTTATGGAAAGAAAAGTGGTTATTTCTGTAGTTCAATTGCTGCAACTTGCTGAAAATTGGCCCTATCATCTAGTTTGAACAGTTATGTTTAAAACATTGTATCCAGAGTGCATCAAACATGATTTTAGACCGTGTTTATGGAAAGAAAAGTGGTTATTTCTGTAGTTCAATTGCTGCAACTTGCTGAAAATTGGCCCTATCATCTAGTTTGAACAGTTATGTTTAAAACATTGTATCCAGAGTGCATCAAACATGATTTTAGACCGTGTTTATGGAAAGAAAAGTGGTTATTTCTGTAGTTCAATTGCTGCAACTTGCTGAAAATTGGCCCTATCATCTAGTTTGAACAGTTATGTTTAAAACATTGTATCCAGAGTGCATCAAACATGATTTTAGACCGTGTTTATGGAAAGAAAAGTGGTTATTTCTGTAGTTCAATTGCTGCAACTTGCTGAAAATTGGCCCTATCATCTAGTTTGAACAGTTATGTTTAAAACATTGTATCCAGAGTGCATCAAACATGATTTTAGACCGTGTTTATGGAAAGAAAAGTGGTTATTTCTGTAGTTCAATTGCTGCAACTTGCTGAAAATTGGCCCTATCATCTAGTTTGAACAGTTATGTTTAAAACATTGTATCCAGAGTGCATCAAACATGATTTTAGACCGTGTTTATGGAAAGAAAAGTGGTTATTTCTGTAGTTCAATTGCTGCAACTTGCTGAAAATTGGCCCTATCATCTAGTTTGAACAGTTATGTTTAAAACATTGTATCCAGAGTGCATCAAACATGATTTTAGACCGTGTTTATGGAAAGAAAAGTGGTTATTTCTGTAGTTCAATTGCTGCAACTTGCTGAAAATTGGCCCTATCATCTAGTTTGAACAGTTATGTTTAAAACATTGTATCCAGAGTGCATCAAACATGATTTTAGACCGTGTTTATGGAAAGAAAAGTGGTTATTTCTGTAGTTCAATTGCTGCAAAATTGGCCCTATCATCTAGTTTGAACAGTTATGTTTAAAACATTGTATCCAGAGTGCATCAAACATGATTTTAGACCGTGTTTATGGAAAGAAAAGTGGTTATTTCTGTAGTTCAATTGCTGCAACTTGCTGAAAATTGGCCCTATCATCTAGTTTGAACAGTTATGTTTAAAACATTGTATCCAGAGTGCATCAAACATGATTTTAGACCGTGTTTATGGAAAGAAAAGTGGTTATTTCTGTAGTTCAATTGCTGCAACTTGCTGAAAATTGGCCCTATCATCTAGTTTGAACAGTTATGTTTAAAACATTGTATCCAGAGTGCATCAAACATGATTTTAGACCGTGTTTATGGAAAGAAAAGTGGTTATTTCTGTAGTTCAATTGCTGCAACTTGCTGAAAATTGGCCCTATCATCTAGTTTGAACAGTTATGTTTAAAACATTGTATCCAGAGTGCATCAAACATGATTTTAGACCGTGTTTATGGAAAGAAAAGTGGTTATTTCTGTAGTTCAATTGCTGCAACTTGCTGAAAATTGGCCCTATCATCTAGTTTGAACAGTTATGTTTAAAACATTGTATCCAGAGTGCATCAAACATGATTTTAGACCGTGTTTATGGAAAGAAAAGTGGTTATTTCTGTAGTTCAATTGCTGCAACTTGCTGAAAATTGGCCCTATCATCTAGTTTGAACAGTTATGTTTAAAACATTGTATCCAGAGTGCATCAAACATGATTTTAGACCGTGTTTATGGAAAGAAAAGTGGTTATTTCTGTAGTTCAATTGCTGCAACTTGCTGAAAATTGGCCCTATCATCTAGTTTGAACAGTTATGTTTAAAACATTGTATCCAGAGTGCATCAAACATGATTTTAGACCGTGTTTATGGAAAGAAAAGTGGTTATTTCTGTAGTTCAATTGCTGCAACTTGCTGAAAATTGGCCCTATCATCTAGTTTGAACAGTTATGTTTAAAACATTGTATCCAGAGTGCATCAAACATGATTTTAGACCGTGTTTATGGAAAGAAAAGTGGTTATTTCTGTAGTTCAATTGCTGCAACTTGCTGAAAATTGGCCCTATCATCTAGTTTGAACAGTTATGTTTAAAACATTGTATCCAGAGTGCATCAAACATGATTTTAGACCGTGTTTATGGAAAGAAAAGTGGTTATTTCTGTAGTTCAATTGCTGCAACTTGCTGAAAATTGGCCCTATCATCTAGTTTGAACAGTTATGTTTAAAACATTGTATCCAGAGTGCATCAAACATGATTTTAGACCGTGTTTATGGAAAGAAAAGTGGTTATTTCTGTAGTTCAATTGCTGCAACTTGCTGAAAATTGGCCCTATCATCTAGTTTGAACAGTTATGTTTAAAACATTGTATCCAGAGTGCATCAAACATGATTTTAGACCGTGTTTATGGAAAGAAAAGTGGTTATTTCTGTAGTTCAATTGCTGCAACTTGCTGAAAATTGGCCCTATCATCTAGTTTGAACAGTTATGTTTAAAACATTGTATCCAGAGTGCATCAAACATGATTTTAGACCGTGTTTATGGAAAGAAAAGTGGTTATTTCTGTAGTTCAATTGCTGCAACTTGCTGAAAATTGGCCCTATCATCTAGTTTGAACAGTTATGTTTAAAACATTGTATCCAGAGTGCATCAAACATGATTTTAGACCGTGTTTATGGAAAGAAAAGTGGTTATTTCTGTAGTTCAATTGCTGCAACTTGCTGAAAATTGGCCCTATCATCTAGTTTGAACAGTTATGTTTAAAACATTGTATCCAGAGTGCATCAAACATGATTTTAGACCGTGTTTATGGAAAGAAAAGTGGTTATTTCTGTAGTTCAATTGCTGCAACTTGCTGAAAATTGGCCCTATCATCTAGTTTGAACAGTTATGTTTAAAACATTGTATCCAGAGTGCATCAAACATGATTTTAGACCGTGTTTATGGAAAGAAAAGTGGTTATTTCTGTAGTTCAATTGCTGCAACTTGCTGAAAATTGGCCCTATCATCTAGTTTGAACAGTTATGTTTAAAACATTGTATCCAGAGTGCATCAAACATGATTTTAGACCGTGTTTATGGAAAGAAAAGTGGTTATTTCTGTAGTTCAATTGCTGCAACTTGCTGAAAATTGGCCCTATCATCTAGTTTGAACAGTTATGTTTAAAACATTGTATCCAGAGTGCATCAAACATGATTTTAGACCGTGTTTATGGAAAGAAAAGTGGTTATTTCTGTAGTTCAATTGCTGCAACTTGCTGAAAATTGGCCCTATCATCTAGTTTGAACAGTTATGTTTAAAACATTGTATCCAGAGTGCATCAAACATGATTTTAGACCGTGTTTATGGAAAGAAAAGTGGTTATTTCTGTAGTTCAATTGCTGCAACTTGCTGAAAATTGGCCCTATCATCTAGTTTGAACAGTTATGTTTAAAACATTGTATCCAGAGTGCATCAAACATGATTTTAGACCGTGTTTATGGAAAGAAAAGTGGTTATTTCTGTAGTTCAATTGCTGCAACTTGCTGAAAATTGGCCCTATCATCTAGTTTGAACAGTTATGTTTAAAACATTGTATCCAGAGTGCATCAAACATGATTTTAGACCGTGTTTATGGAAAGAAAAGTGGTTATTTCTGTAGTTCAATTGCTGCAACTTGCTGAAAATTGGCCCTATCATCTAGTTTGAACAGTTATGTTTAAAACATTGTATCCAGAGTGCATCAAACATGATTTTAGACCGTGTTTATGGAAAGAAAAGTGGTTATTTCTGTAGTTCAATTGCTGCAACTTGCTGAAAATTGGCCCTATCATCTAGTTTGAACAGTTATGTTTAAAACATTGTATCCAGAGTGCATCAAACATGATTTTAGACCGTGTTTATGGAAAGAAAAGTGGTTATTTCTGTAGTTCAATTGCTGCAACTTGCTGAAAATTGGCCCTATCATCTAGTTTGAACAGTTATGTTTAAAACATTGTATCCAGAGTGCATCAAACATGATTTTAGACCGTGTTTATGGAAAGAAAAGTGGTTATTTCTGTAGTTCAATTGCTGCAACTTGCTGAAAATTGGCCCTATCATCTAGTTTGAACAGTTATGTTTAAAACATTGTATCCAGAGTGCATCAAACATGATTTTAGACCGTGTTTATGGAAAGAAAAGTGGTTATTTCTGTAGTTCAATTGCTGCAACTTGCTGAAAATTGGCCCTATCATCTAGTTTGAACAGTTATGTTTAAAACATTGTATCCAGAGTGCATCAAACATGATTTTAGACCGTGTTTATGGAAAGAAAAGTGGTTATTTCTGTAGTTCAATTGCTGCAACTTGCTGAAAATTGGCCCTATCATCTAGTTTGAACAGTTATGTTTAAAACATTGTATCCAGAGTGCATCAAACATGATTTTAGACCGTGTTTATGGAAAGAAAAGTGGTTATTTCTGTAGTTCAATTGCTGCAACTTGCTGAAAATTGGCCCTATCATCTAGTTTGAACAGTTATGTTTAAAACATTGTATCCAGAGTGCATCAAACATGATTTTAGACCGTGTTTATGGAAAGAAAAGTGGTTATTTCTGTAGTTCAATTGCTGCAACTTGCTGAAAATTGGCCCTATCATCTAGTTTGAACAGTTATGTTTAAAACATTGTATCCAGAGTGCATCAAACATGATTTTAGACCGTGTTTATGGAAAGAAAAGTGGTTATTTCTGTAGTTCAATTGCTGCAACTTGCTGAAAATTGGCCCTATCATCTAGTTTGAACAGTTATGTTTAAAACATTGTATCCAGAGTGCATCAAACATGATTTTAGACCGTGTTTATGGAAAGAAAAGTGGTTATTTCTGTAGTTCAATTGCTGCAACTTGCTGAAAATTGGCCCTATCATCTAGTTTGAACAGTTATGTTTAAAACATTGTATCCAGAGTGCATCAAACATGATTTTAGACCGTGTTTATGGAAAGAAAAGTGGTTATTTCTGTAGTTCAATTGCTGCAACTTGCTGAAAATTGGCCCTATCATCTAGTTTGAACAGTTATGTTTAAAACATTGTATCCAGAGTGCATCAAACATGATTTTAGACCGTGTTTATGGAAAGAAAAGTGGTTATTTCTGTAGTTCAATTGCTGCAACTTGCTGAAAATTGGCCCTATCATCTAGTTTGAACAGTTATGTTTAAAACATTGTATCCAGAGTGCATCAAACATGATTTTAGACCGTGTTTATGGAAAGAAAAGTGGTTATTTCTGTAGTTCAATTGCTGCAACTTGCTGAAAATTGGCCCTATCATCTAGTTTGAACAGTTATGTTTAAAACATTGTATCCAGAGTGCATCAAACATGATTTTAGACCGTGTTTATGGAAAGAAAAGTGGTTATTTCTGTAGTTCAATTGCTGCAACTTGCTGAAAATTGGCCCTATCATCTAGTTTGAACAGTTATGTTTAAAACATTGTATCCAGAGTGCATCAAACATGATTTTAGACCGTGTTTATGGAAAGAAAAGTGGTTATTTCTGTAGTTCAATTGCTGCAACTTGCTGAAAATTGGCCCTATCATCTAGTTTGAACAGTTATGTTTAAAACATTGTATCCAGAGTGCATCAAACATGATTTTAGACCGTGTTTATGGAAAGAAAAGTGGTTATTTCTGTAGTTCAATTGCTGCAACTTGCTGAAAATTGGCCCTATCATCTAGTTTGAACAGTTATGTTTAAAACATTGTATCCAGAGTGCATCAAACATGATTTTAGACCGTGTTTATGGAAAGAAAAGTGGTTATTTCTGTAGTTCAATTGCTGCAACTTGCTGAAAATTGGCCCTATCATCTAGTTTGAACAGTTATGTTTAAAACATTGTATCCAGAGTGCATCAAACATGATTTTAGACCGTGTTTATGGAAAGAAAAGTGGTTATTTCTGTAGTTCAATTGCTGCAACTTGCTGAAAATTGGCCCTATCATCTAGTTTGAACAGTTATGTTTAAAACATTGTATCCAGAGTGCATCAAACATGATTTTAGACCGTGTTTATGGAAAGAAAAGTGGTTATTTCTGTAGTTCAATTGCTGCAACTTGCTTGGCCCTATCATCTAGTTTGAACAGTTATGTTTAAAACATTGTATCCAGAGTGCATCAAACATGATTTTAGACCGTGTTTATGGAAAGAAAAGTGGTTATTTCTGTAGTTCAATTGCTGCAACTTGCTGAAAATTGGCCCTATCATCTAGTTTGAACAGTTATGTTTAAAACATTGTATCCAGAGTGCATCAAACATGATTTTAGACCGTGTTTATGGAAAGAAAAGTGGTTATTTCTGTAGTTCAATTGCTGCAACTTGCTGAAAATTGGCCCTATCATCTAGTTTGAACAGTTATGTTTAAAACATTGTATCCAGAGTGCATCAAACATGATTTTAGACCGTGTTTATGGAAAGAAAAGTGGTTATTTCTGTAGTTCAATTGCTGCAACTTGCTGAAAATTGGCCCTATCATCTAGTTTGAACAGTTATGTTTAAAACATTGTATCCAGAGTGCATCAAACATGATTTTAGACCGTGTTTATGGAAAGAAAAGTGGTTATTTCTGTAGTTCAATTGCTGCAACTTGCTGAAAATTGGCCCTATCATCTAGTTTGAACAGTTATGTTTAAAACATTGTATCCAGAGTGCATCAAACATGATTTTAGACCGTGTTTATGGAAAGAAAAGTGGTTATTTCTGTAGTTCAATTGCTGCAACTTGCTGAAAATTGGCCCTATCATCTAGTTTGAACAGTTATGTTTAAAACATTGTATCCAGAGTGCATCAAACATGATTTTAGACCGTGTTTATGGAAAGAAAAGTGGTTATTTCTGTAGTTCAATTGCTGCAACTTGCTGAAAATTGGCCCTATCATCTAGTTTGAACAGTTATGTTTAAAACATTGTATCCAGAGTGCATCAAACATGATTTTAGACCGTGTTTATGGAAAGAAAAGTGGTTATTTCTGTAGTTCAATTGCTGCAACTTGCTGAAAATTGGCCCTATCATCTAGTTTGAACAGTTATGTTTAAAACATTGTATCCAGAGTGCATCAAACATGATTTTAGACCGTGTTTATGGAAAGAAAAGTGGTTATTTCTGTAGTTCAATTGCTGCAACTTGCTGAAAATTGGCCCTATCATCTAGTTTGAACAGTTATGTTTAAAACATTGTATCCAGAGTGCATCAAACATGATTTTAGACCGTGTTTATGGAAAGAAAAGTGGTTATTTCTGTAGTTCAATTGCTGCAACTTGCTGAAAATTGGCCCTATCATCTAGTTTGAACAGTTATGTTTAAAACATTGTATCCAGAGTGCATCAAACATGATTTTAGACCGTGTTTATGGAAAGAAAAGTGGTTATTTCTGTAGTTCAATTGCTGCAACTTGCTGAAAATTGGCCCTATCATCTAGTTTGAACAGTTATGTTTAAAACATTGTATCCAGAGTGCATCAAACATGATTTTAGACCGTGTTTATGGAAAGAAAAGTGGTTATTTCTGTAGTTCAATTGCTGCAACTTGCTGAAAATTGGCCCTATCATCTAGTTTGAACAGTTATGTTTAAAACATTGTATCCAGAGTGCATCAAACATGATTTTAGACCGTGTTTATGGAAAGAAAAGTGGTTATTTCTGTAGTTCAATTGCTGCAACTTGCTGAAAATTGGCCCTATCATCTAGTTTGAACAGTTATGTTTAAAACATTGTATCCAGAGTGCATCAAACATGATTTTAGACCGTGTTTATGGAAAGAAAAGTGGTTATTTCTGTAGTTCAATTGCTGCAACTTGCTGAAAATTGGCCCTATCATCTAGTTTGAACAGTTATGTTTAAAACATTGTATCCAGAGTGCATCAAACATGATTTTAGACCGTGTTTATGGAAAGAAAAGTGGTTATTTCTGTAGTTCAATTGCTGCAACTTGCTGAAAATTGGCCCTATCATCTAGTTTGAACAGTTATGTTTAAAACATTGTATCCAGAGTGCATCAAACATGATTTTAGACCGTGTTTATGGAAAGAAAAGTGGTTATTTCTGTAGTTCAATTGCTGCAACTTGCTGAAAATTGGCCCTATCATCTAGTTTGAACAGTTATGTTTAAAACATTGTATCCAGAGTGCATCAAACATGATTTTAGACCGTGTTTATGGAAAGAAAAGTGGTTATTTCTGTAGTTCAATTGCTGCAACTTGCTGAAAATTGGCCCTATCATCTAGTTTGAACAGTTATGTTTAAAACATTGTATCCAGAGTGCATCAAACATGATTTTAGACCGTGTTTATGGAAAGAAAAGTGGTTATTTCTGTAGTTCAATTGCTGCAACTTGCTGAAAATTGGCCCTATCATCTAGTTTGAACAGTTATGTTTAAAACATTGTATCCAGAGTGCATCAAACATGATTTTAGACCGTGTTTATGGAAAGAAAAGTGGTTATTTCTGTAGTTCAATTGCTGCAACTTGCTGAAAATTGGCCCTATCATCTAGTTTGAACAGTTATGTTTAAAACATTGTATCCAGAGTGCATCAAACATGATTTTAGACCGTGTTTATGGAAAGAAAAGTGGTTATTTCTGTAGTTCAATTGCTGCAACTTGCTGAAAATTGGCCCTATCATCTAGTTTGAACAGTTATGTTTAAAACATTGTATCCAGAGTGCATCAAACATGATTTTAGACCGTGTTTATGGAAAGAAAAGTGGTTATTTCTGTAGTTCAATTGCTGCAACTTGCTGAAAATTGGCCCTATCATCTAGTTTGAACAGTTATGTTTAAAACATTGTATCCAGAGTGCATCAAACATGATTTTAGACCGTGTTTATGGAAAGAAAAGTGGTTATTTCTGTAGTTCAATTGCTGCAACTTGCTGAAAATTGGCCCTATCATCTAGTTTGAACAGTTATGTTTAAAACATTGTATCCAGAGTGCATCAAACATGATTTTAGACCGTGTTTATGGAAAGAAAAGTGGTTATTTCTGTAGTTCAATTGCTGCAACTTGCTGAAAATTGGCCCTATCATCTAGTTTGAACAGTTATGTTTAAAACATTGTATCCAGAGTGCATCAAACATGATTTTAGACCGTGTTTATGGAAAGAAAAGTGGTTATTTCTGTAGTTCAATTGCTGCAACTTGCTGAAAATTGGCCCTATCATCTAGTTTGAACAGTTATGTTTAAAACATTGTATCCAGAGTGCATCAAACATGATTTTAGACCGTGTTTATGGAAAGAAAAGTGGTTATTTCTGTAGTTCAATTGCTGCAACTTGCTGAAAATTGGCCCTATCATCTAGTTTGAACAGTTATGTTTAAAACATTGTATCCAGAGTGCATCAAACATGATTTTAGACCGTGTTTATGGAAAGAAAAGTGGTTATTTCTGTAGTTCAATTGCTGCAACTTGGCCCTATCATCTAGTTTGAACAGTTATGTTTAAAACATTGTATCCAGAGTGCATCAAACATGATTTTAGACCGTGTTTATGGAAAGAAAAGTGGTTATTTCTGTAGTTCAATTGCTGCAACTTGCTGAAAATTGGCCCTATCATCTAGTTTGAACAGTTATGTTTAAAACATTGTATCCAGAGTGCATCAAACATGATTTTAGACCGTGTTTATGGAAAGAAAAGTGGTTATTTCTGTAGTTCAATTGCTGCAACTTGCTGAAAATTGGCCCTATCATCTAGTTTGAACAGTTATGTTTAAAACATTGTATCCAGAGTGCATCAAACATGATTTTAGACCGTGTTTATGGAAAGAAAAGTGGTTATTTCTGTAGTTCAATTGCTGCAACTTGCTGAAAATTGGCCCTATCATCTAGTTTGAACAGTTATGTTTAAAACATTGTATCCAGAGTGCATCAAACATGATTTTAGACCGTGTTTATGGAAAGAAAAGTGGTTATTTCTGTAGTTCAATTGCTGCAACTTGCTGAAAATTGGCCCTATCATCTAGTTTGAACAGTTATGTTTAAAACATTGTATCCAGAGTGCATCAAACATGATTTTAGACCGTGTTTATGGAAAGAAAAGTGGTTATTTCTGTAGTTCAATTGCTGCAAATTGGCCCTATCATCTAGTTTGAACAGTTATGTTTAAAACATTGTATCCAGAGTGCATCAAACATGATTTTAGACCGTGTTTATGGAAAGAAAAGTGGTTATTTCTGTAGTTCAATTGCTGCAACTTGCTGAAAATTGGCCCTATCATCTAGTTTGAACAGTTATGTTTAAAACATTGTATCCAGAGTGCATCAAACATGATTTTAGACCGTGTTTATGGAAAGAAAAGTGGTTATTTCTGTAGTTCAATTGCTGCAACTTGCTGAAAATTGGCCCTATCATCTAGTTTGAACAGTTATGTTTAAAACATTGTATCCAGAGTGCATCAAACATGATTTTAGACCGTGTTTATGGAAAGAAAAGTGGTTATTTCTGTAGTTCAATTGCTGCAACTTGCTGAAAATTGGCCCTATCATCTAGTTTGAACAGTTATGTTTAAAACATTGTATCCAGAGTGCATCAAACATGATTTTAGACCGTGTTTATGGAAAGAAAAGTGGTTATTTCTGTAGTTCAATTGCTGCAACTTGCTGAAAATTGGCCCTATCATCTAGTTTGAACAGTTATGTTTAAAACATTGTATCCAGAGTGCATCAAACATGATTTTAGACCGTGTTTATGGAAAGAAAAGTGGTTATTTCTGTAGTTCAATTGCTGCAACTTGCTGAAAATTGGCCCTATCATCTAGTTTGAACAGTTATGTTTAAAACATTGTATCCAGAGTGCATCAAACATGATTTTAGACCGTGTTTATGGAAAGAAAAGTGGTTATTTCTGTAGTTCAATTGCTGCAACTTGCTGAAAATTGGCCCTATCATCTAGTTTGAACAGTTATGTTTAAAACATTGTATCCAGAGTGCATCAAACATGATTTTAGACCGTGTTTATGGAAAGAAAAGTGGTTATTTCTGTAGTTCAATTGCTGCAACTTGCTGAAAATTGGCCCTATCATCTAGTTTGAACAGTTATGTTTAAAACATTGTATCCAGAGTGCATCAAACATGATTTTAGACCGTGTTTATGGAAAGAAAAGTGGTTATTTCTGTAGTTCAATTGCTGCAACTTGCTGAAAATTGGCCCTATCATCTAGTTTGAACAGTTATGTTTAAAACATTGTATCCAGAGTGCATCAAACATGATTTTAGACCGTGTTTATGGAAAGAAAAGTGGTTATTTCTGTAGTTCAATTGCTGCAACTTGCTGAAAATTGGCCCTATCATCTAGTTTGAACAGTTATGTTTAAAACATTGTATCCAGAGTGCATCAAACATGATTTTAGACCGTGTTTATGGAAAGAAAAGTGGTTATTTCTGTAGTTCAATTGCTGCAACTTGCTGAAAATTGGCCCTATCATCTAGTTTGAACAGTTATGTTTAAAACATTGTATCCAGAGTGCATCAAACATGATTTTAGACCGTGTTTATGGAAAGAAAAGTGGTTATTTCTGTAGTTCAATTGCTGCAACTTGCTGAAAATTGGCCCTATCATCTAGTTTGAACAGTTATGTTTAAAACATTGTATCCAGAGTGCATCAAACATGATTTTAGACCGTGTTTATGGAAAGAAAAGTGGTTATTTCTGTAGTTCAATTGCTGCAACTTGCTGAAAATTGGCCCTATCATCTAGTTTGAACAGTTATGTTTAAAACATTGTATCCAGAGTGCATCAAACATGATTTTAGACCGTGTTTATGGAAAGAAAAGTGGTTATTTCTGTAGTTCAATTGCTGCAACTTGCTGAAAATTGGCCCTATCATCTAGTTTGAACAGTTATGTTTAAAACATTGTATCCAGAGTGCATCAAACATGATTTTAGACCGTGTTTATGGAAAGAAAAGTGGTTATTTCTGTAGTTCAATTGCTGCAACTTGCTGAAAATTGGCCCTATCATCTAGTTTGAACAGTTATGTTTAAAACATTGTATCCAGAGTGCATCAAACATGATTTTAGACCGTGTTTATGGAAAGAAAAGTGGTTATTTCTGTAGTTCAATTGCTGCAACTTGGCCCTATCATCTAGTTTGAACAGTTATGTTTAAAACATTGTATCCAGAGTGCATCAAACATGATTTTAGACCGTGTTTATGGAAAGAAAAGTGGTTATTTCTGTAGTTCAATTGCTGCAACTTGCTGAAAATTGGCCCTATCATCTAGTTTGAACAGTTATGTTTAAAACATTGTATCCAGAGTGCATCAAACATGATTTTAGACCGTGTTTATGGAAAGAAAAGTGGTTATTTCTGTAGTTCAATTGCTGCAACTTGCTGAAAATTGGCCCTATCATCTAGTTTGAACAGTTATGTTTAAAACATTGTATCCAGAGTGCATCAAACATGATTTTAGACCGTGTTTATGGAAAGAAAAGTGGTTATTTCTGTAGTTCAATTGCTGCAACTTGCTGAAAATTGGCCCTATCATCTAGTTTGAACAGTTATGTTTAAAACATTGTATCCAGAGTGCATCAAACATGATTTTAGACCGTGTTTATGGAAAGAAAAGTGGTTATTTCTGTAGTTCAATTGCTGCAACTTGCTGAAAATTGGCCCTATCATCTAGTTTGAACAGTTATGTTTAAAACATTGTATCCAGAGTGCATCAAACATGATTTTAGACCGTGTTTATGGAAAGAAAAGTGGTTATTTCTGTAGTTCAATTGCTGCAAATTGGCCCTATCATCTAGTTTGAACAGTTATGTTTAAAACATTGTATCCAGAGTGCATCAAACATGATTTTAGACCGTGTTTATGGAAAGAAAAGTGGTTATTTCTGTAGTTCAATTGCTGCAACTTGCTGAAAATTGGCCCTATCATCTAGTTTGAACAGTTATGTTTAAAACATTGTATCCAGAGTGCATCAAACATGATTTTAGACCGTGTTTATGGAAAGAAAAGTGGTTATTTCTGTAGTTCAATTGCTGCAACTTGCTGAAAATTGGCCCTATCATCTAGTTTGAACAGTTATGTTTAAAACATTGTATCCAGAGTGCATCAAACATGATTTTAGACCGTGTTTATGGAAAGAAAAGTGGTTATTTCTGTAGTTCAATTGCTGCAACTTGCTGAAAATTGGCCCTATCATCTAGTTTGAACAGTTATGTTTAAAACATTGTATCCAGAGTGCATCAAACATGATTTTAGACCGTGTTTATGGAAAGAAAAGTGGTTATTTCTGTAGTTCAATTGCTGCAACTTGCTGAAAATTGGCCCTATCATCTAGTTTGAACAGTTATGTTTAAAACATTGTATCCAGAGTGCATCAAACATGATTTTAGACCGTGTTTATGGAAAGAAAAGTGGTTATTTCTGTAGTTCAATTGCTGCAACTTGCTGAAAATTGGCCCTATCATCTAGTTTGAACAGTTATGTTTAAAACATTGTATCCAGAGTGCATCAAACATGATTTTAGACCGTGTTTATGGAAAGAAAAGTGGTTATTTCTGTAGTTCAATTGCTGCAACTTGCTGAAAATTGGCCCTATCATCTAGTTTGAACAGTTATGTTTAAAACATTGTATCCAGAGTGCATCAAACATGATTTTAGACCGTGTTTATGGAAAGAAAAGTGGTTATTTCTGTAGTTCAATTGCTGCAACTTGCTGAAAATTGGCCCTATCATCTAGTTTGAACAGTTATGTTTAAAACATTGTATCCAGAGTGCATCAAACATGATTTTAGACCGTGTTTATGGAAAGAAAAGTGGTTATTTCTGTAGTTCAATTGCTGCAACTTGCTGAAAATTGGCCCTATCATCTAGTTTGAACAGTTATGTTTAAAACATTGTATCCAGAGTGCATCAAACATGATTTTAGACCGTGTTTATGGAAAGAAAAGTGGTTATTTCTGTAGTTCAATTGCTGCAACTTGCTGAAAATTGGCCCTATCATCTAGTTTGAACAGTTATGTTTAAAACATTGTATCCAGAGTGCATCAAACATGATTTTAGACCGTGTTTATGGAAAGAAAAGTGGTTATTTCTGTAGTTCAATTGCTGCAACTTGCTGAAAATTGGCCCTATCATCTAGTTTGAACAGTTATGTTTAAAACATTGTATCCAGAGTGCATCAAACATGATTTTAGACCGTGTTTATGGAAAGAAAAGTGGTTATTTCTGTAGTTCAATTGCTGCAACTTGCTGAAAATTGGCCCTATCATCTAGTTTGAACAGTTATGTTTAAAACATTGTATCCAGAGTGCATCAAACATGATTTTAGACCGTGTTTATGGAAAGAAAAGTGGTTATTTCTGTAGTTCAATTGCTGCAACTTGCTGAAAATTGGCCCTATCATCTAGTTTGAACAGTTATGTTTAAAACATTGTATCCAGAGTGCATCAAACATGATTTTAGACCGTGTTTATGGAAAGAAAAGTGGTTATTTCTGTAGTTCAATTGCTGCAACTTGCTGAAAATTGGCCCTATCATCTAGTTTGAACAGTTATGTTTAAAACATTGTATCCAGAGTGCATCAAACATGATTTTAGACCGTGTTTATGGAAAGAAAAGTGGTTATTTCTGTAGTTCAATTGCTGCAACTTGCTGAAAATTGGCCCTATCATCTAGTTTGAACAGTTATGTTTAAAACATTGTATCCAGAGTGCATCAAACATGATTTTAGACCGTGTTTATGGAAAGAAAAGTGGTTATTTCTGTAGTTCAATTGCTGCAACTTGCTGAAAATTGGCCCTATCATCTAGTTTGAACAGTTATGTTTAAAACATTGTATCCAGAGTGCATCAAACATGATTTTAGACCGTGTTTATGGAAAGAAAAGTGGTTATTTCTGTAGTTCAATTGCTGCAACTTGCTGAAAATTGGCCCTATCATCTAGTTTGAACAGTTATGTTTAAAACATTGTATCCAGAGTGCATCAAACATGATTTTAGACCGTGTTTATGGAAAGAAAAGTGGTTATTTCTGTAGTTCAATTGCTGCAACTTGGCCCTATCATCTAGTTTGAACAGTTATGTTTAAAACATTGTATCCAGAGTGCATCAAACATGATTTTAGACCGTGTTTATGGAAAGAAAAGTGGTTATTTCTGTAGTTCAATTGCTGCAACTTGCTGAAAATTGGCCCTATCATCTAGTTTGAACAGTTATGTTTAAAACATTGTATCCAGAGTGCATCAAACATGATTTTAGACCGTGTTTATGGAAAGAAAAGTGGTTATTTCTGTAGTTCAATTGCTGCAACTTGCTGAAAATTGGCCCTATCATCTAGTTTGAACAGTTATGTTTAAAACATTGTATCCAGAGTGCATCAAACATGATTTTAGACCGTGTTTATGGAAAGAAAAGTGGTTATTTCTGTAGTTCAATTGCTGCAACTTGCTGAAAATTGGCCCTATCATCTAGTTTGAACAGTTATGTTTAAAACATTGTATCCAGAGTGCATCAAACATGATTTTAGACCGTGTTTATGGAAAGAAAAGTGGTTATTTCTGTAGTTCAATTGCTGCAAAATTGGCCCTATCATCTAGTTTGAACAGTTATGTTTAAAACATTGTATCCAGAGTGCATCAAACATGATTTTAGACCGTGTTTATGGAAAGAAAAGTGGTTATTTCTGTAGTTCAATTGCTGCAACTTGCTGAAAATTGGCCCTATCATCTAGTTTGAACAGTTATGTTTAAAACATTGTATCCAGAGTGCATCAAACATGATTTTAGACCGTGTTTATGGAAAGAAAAGTGGTTATTTCTGTAGTTCAATTGCTGCAACTTGCTGAAAATTGGCCCTATCATCTAGTTTGAACAGTTATGTTTAAAACATTGTATCCAGAGTGCATCAAACATGATTTTAGACCGTGTTTATGGAAAGAAAAGTGGTTATTTCTGTAGTTCAATTGCTGCAAATTGGCCCTATCATCTAGTTTGAACAGTTATGTTTAAAACATTGTATCCAGAGTGCATCAAACATGATTTTAGACCGTGTTTATGGAAAGAAAAGTGGTTATTTCTGTAGTTCAATTGCTGCAACTTGCTGAAAATTGGCCCTATCATCTAGTTTGAACAGTTATGTTTAAAACATTGTATCCAGAGTGCATCAAACATGATTTTAGACCGTGTTTATGGAAAGAAAAGTGGTTATTTCTGTAGTTCAATTGCTGCAACTTGCTGAAAATTGGCCCTATCATCTAGTTTGAACAGTTATGTTTAAAACATTGTATCCAGAGTGCATCAAACATGATTTTAGACCGTGTTTATGGAAAGAAAAGTGGTTATTTCTGTAGTTCAATTGCTGCAACTTGCTGAAAATTGGCCCTATCATCTAGTTTGAACAGTTATGTTTAAAACATTGTATCCAGAGTGCATCAAACATGATTTTAGACCGTGTTTATGGAAAGAAAAGTGGTTATTTCTGTAGTTCAATTGCTGCAACTTGCTGAAAATTGGCCCTATCATCTAGTTTGAACAGTTATGTTTAAAACATTGTATCCAGAGTGCATCAAACATGATTTTAGACCGTGTTTATGGAAAGAAAAGTGGTTATTTCTGTAGTTCAATTGCTGCAACTTGCTGAAAATTGGCCCTATCATCTAGTTTGAACAGTTATGTTTAAAACATTGTATCCAGAGTGCATCAAACATGATTTTAGACCGTGTTTATGGAAAGAAAAGTGGTTATTTCTGTAGTTCAATTGCTGCAAATTGGCCCTATCATCTAGTTTGAACAGTTATGTTTAAAACATTGTATCCAGAGTGCATCAAACATGATTTTAGACCGTGTTTATGGAAAGAAAAGTGGTTATTTCTGTAGTTCAATTGCTGCAACTTGCTGAAAATTGGCCCTATCATCTAGTTTGAACAGTTATGTTTAAAACATTGTATCCAGAGTGCATCAAACATGATTTTAGACCGTGTTTATGGAAAGAAAAGTGGTTATTTCTGTAGTTCAATTGCTGCAACTTGCTGAAAATTGGCCCTATCATCTAGTTTGAACAGTTATGTTTAAAACATTGTATCCAGAGTGCATCAAACATGATTTTAGACCGTGTTTATGGAAAGAAAAGTGGTTATTTCTGTAGTTCAATTGCTGCAACTTGCTGAAAATTGGCCCTATCATCTAGTTTGAACAGTTATGTTTAAAACATTGTATCCAGAGTGCATCAAACATGATTTTAGACCGTGTTTATGGAAAGAAAAGTGGTTATTTCTGTAGTTCAATTGCTGCAACTTGCTGAAAATTGGCCCTATCATCTAGTTTGAACAGTTATGTTTAAAACATTGTATCCAGAGTGCATCAAACATGATTTTAGACCGTGTTTATGGAAAGAAAAGTGGTTATTTCTGTAGTTCAATTGCTGCAAATTGGCCCTATCATCTAGTTTGAACAGTTATGTTTAAAACATTGTATCCAGAGTGCATCAAACATGATTTTAGACCGTGTTTATGGAAAGAAAAGTGGTTATTTCTGTAGTTCAATTGCTGCAACTTGCTGAAAATTGGCCCTATCATCTAGTTTGAACAGTTATGTTTAAAACATTGTATCCAGAGTGCATCAAACATGATTTTAGACCGTGTTTATGGAAAGAAAAGTGGTTATTTCTGTAGTTCAATTGCTGCAACTTGCTGAAAATTGGCCCTATCATCTAGTTTGAACAGTTATGTTTAAAACATTGTATCCAGAGTGCATCAAACATGATTTTAGACCGTGTTTATGGAAAGAAAAGTGGTTATTTCTGTAGTTCAATTGCTGCAACTTGCTGAAAATTGGCCCTATCATCTAGTTTGAACAGTTATGTTTAAAACATTGTATCCAGAGTGCATCAAACATGATTTTAGACCGTGTTTATGGAAAGAAAAGTGGTTATTTCTGTAGTTCAATTGCTGCAACTTGCTGAAAATTGGCCCTATCATCTAGTTTGAACAGTTATGTTTAAAACATTGTATCCAGAGTGCATCAAACATGATTTTAGACCGTGTTTATGGAAAGAAAGTGGTTATTTCTGTAGTTCAATTGCTGCAACTTGCTGAAAATTGGCCCTATCATCTAGTTTGAACAGTTATGTTTAAAACATTGTATCCAGAGTGCATCAAACATGATTTTAGACCGTGTTTATGGAAAGAAAAGTGGTTATTTCTGTAGTTCAATTGCTGCAACTTGCTGAAAATTGGCCCTATCATCTAGTTTGAACAGTTATGTTTAAAACATTGTATCCAGAGTGCATCAACATGATTTTAGACCGTGTTTATGGAAAGAAAAGTGGTTATTTCTGTAGTTCAATTTGCTTGCAAAATTGGCCCTATCATCTAGTTTGAACAGTTATGTTTAAAACATTGTATCCAGAGTGCATCAAACATGATTTTAGACCGTGTTTATGGAAAGAAAAGTGGTTATTTCTGTAGTTCAATTGCTGCAACTTGCTGAAAATTGGCCCTATCATCTAGTTTGAACAGTTATGTTTAAAACATTGTATCCAGAGTGCATCAAACATGATTTTAGACCGTGTTTATGGAAAGAAAAGTGGTTATTTCTGTAGTTCAATTGCTGCAACTTGCTGAAAATTGGCCCTATCATCTAGTTTGAACAGTTATGTTTAAAACATTGTATCCAGAGTGCATCAAACATGATTTTAGACCGTGTTTATGGAAAGAAAGTGGTTATTTCTGTAGTTCAATTGCTGCAACTTGCTGAAAATTGGCCCTATCATCTAGTTTGAACAGTTATGTTTAAAACATTGTATCCAGAGTGCATCAAACATGATTTTAGACCGTGTTTATGGAAAGAAAAGTGGTTATTTCTGTAGTTCAATTGCTGCAACTTGGCCCTATCATCTAGTTTGAACAGTTATGTTTAAAACATTGTATCCAGAGTGCATCAAACATGATTTTAGACCGTGTTTATGGAAAGAAAAGTGGTTATTTCTGTAGTTCAATTGCTGCAACTTGCTGAAAATTGGCCCTATCATCTAGTTTGAACAGTTATGTTTAAAACATTGTATCCAGAGTGCATCAAACATGATTTTAGACCGTGTTTATGGAAAGAAAAGTGGTTATTTCTGTAGTTCAATTGCTGCAACTTGCTGAAAATTGGCCCTATCATCTAGTTTGAACAGTTATGTTTAAAACATTGTATCCAGAGTGCATCAAACATGATTTTAGACCGTGTTTATGGAAAGAAAGTGGTTATTTCTGTAGTTCAATTGCTGCAACTTTGGCCCTATCATCTAGTTTGAACAGTTATGTTTAAAACATTGTATCCAGAGTGCATCAAACATGATTTTAGACCGTGTTTATGGAAAGAAAAGTGGTTATTTCTGTAGTTCAATTGCTGCAACTTGCTGAAAATTGGCCCTATCATCTAGTTTGAACAGTTATGTTTAAAACATTGTATCCAGAGTGCATCAAACATGATTTTAGACCGTGTTTATGGAAAGAAAAGTGGTTATTTCTGTAGTTCAATTGCTGCAACTTGCTGAAAATTGGCCCTATCATCTAGTTTGAACAGTTATGTTTAAAACATTGTATCCAGAGTGCATCAAACATGATTTTAGACCGTGTTTATGGAAAGAAAAGTGGTTATTTCTGTAGTTCAATTGCTGCAACTTGCTGAAAATTGGCCCTATCATCTAGTTTGAACAGTTATGTTTAAAACATTGTATCCAGAGTGCATCAAACATGATTTTAGACCGTGTTTATGGAAAGAAAAGTGGTTATTTCTGTAGTTCAATTGCTGCAACTGCTGAAAATTGGCCCTATCATCTAGTTTGAACAGTTATGTTTAAAACATTGTATCCAGAGTGCATCAAACATGATTTTAGACCGTGTTTATGGAAAGAAAAGTGGTTATTTCTGTAGTTCAATTGCTGCAACTTGCTGAAAATTGGCCCTATCATCTAGTTTGAACAGTTATGTTTAAAACATTGTATCCAGAGTGCATCAAACATGATTTTAGACCGTGTTTATGGAAAGAAAAGTGGTTATTTCTGTAGTTCAATTGCTGCAACTTGCTGAAAATTGGCCCTATCATCTAGTTTGAACAGTTATGTTTAAAACATTGTATCCAGAGTGCATCAAACATGATTTTAGACCGTGTTTATGGAAAGAAAAGTGGTTATTTCTGTAGTTCAATTGCTGCAACTTGCTGAAAATTGGCCCTATCATCTAGTTTGAACAGTTATGTTTAAAACATTGTATCCAGAGTGCATCAAACATGATTTTAGACCGTGTTTATGGAAAGAAAAGTGGTTATTTCTGTAGTTCAATTGCTGCAACTTGCTGAAAATTGGCCCTATCATCTAGTTTGAACAGTTATGTTTAAAACATTGTATCCAGAGTGCATCAAACATGATTTTAGACCGTGTTTATGGAAAGAAAAGTGGTTATTTCTGTAGTTCAATTGCTGCAACTTGCTGAAAATTGGCCCTATCATCTAGTTTGAACAGTTATGTTTAAAACATTGTATCCAGAGTGCATCAAACATGATTTTAGACCGTGTTTATGGAAAGAAAAGTGGTTATTTCTGTAGTTCAATTGCTGCAACTTGCTGAAAATTGGCCCTATCATCTAGTTTGAACAGTTATGTTTAAAACATTGTATCCAGAGTGCATCAAACATGATTTTAGACCGTGTTTATGGAAGAAAAGTGGTTATTTCTGTAGTTCAATTGCTGCAACTTGCTGAAAATTGGCCCTATCATCTAGTTTGAACAGTTATGTTTAAAACATTGTATCCAGAGTGCATCAAACATGATTTTAGACCGTGTTTATGGAAAGAAAAGTGGTTATTTCTGTAGTTCAATTGCTGCAACTTGCTGAAAATTGGCCCTATCATCTAGTTTGAACAGTTATGTTTAAAACATTGTATCCAGAGTGCATCAAACATGATTTTAGACCGTGTTTATGAAAGAAAGTGGTTATTTCTGTAGTTCAATTGCTGCAACTTGCTGAAAATTGGCCCTATCATCTAGTTTGAACAGTTATGTTTAAAACATTGTATCCAGAGTGCATCAAACATGATTTTAGACCGTGTTTATGGAAAGAAAAGTGGTTATTTCTGTAGTTCAATTGCTGCAACTTGCTGAAAATTGGCCCTATCATCTAGTTTGAACAGTTATGTTTAAAACATTGTATCCAGAGTGCATCAAACATGATTTTAGACCGTGTTTATGGAAAGAAAAGTGGTTATTTCTGTAGTTCAATTGCTGCAACTTGCTGAAATTGGCCCTATCATCTAGTTTGAACAGTTATGTTTAAAACATTGTATCCAGAGTGCATCAAACATGATTTTAGACCGTGTTTATGGAAAGAAAAGTGGTTATTTCTGTAGTTCAATTGCTGCAACTTGCTGAAAATTGGCCCTATCATCTAGTTTGAACAGTTATGTTTAAAACATTGTATCCAGAGTGCATCAAACATGATTTTAGACCGTGTTTATGGAAAGAAAAGTGGTTATTTCTGTAGTTCAATTGCTGCAACTTGCTGAAAATTGGCCCTATCATCTAGTTTGAACAGTTATGTTTAAAACATTGTATCCAGAGTGCATCAAACATGATTTTAGACCGTGTTTATGGAAAGAAAAGTGGTTATTTCTGTAGTTCAATTGCTGCAACTTGCTGAAAATTGGCCCTATCATCTAGTTTGAACAGTTATGTTTAAAACATTGTATCCAGAGTGCATCAAACATGATTTTAGACCGTGTTTATGGAAAGAAGTGGTTATTTCTGTAGTTCAATTGCTGCAACTTGCTGAAAATTGGCCCTATCATCTAGTTTGAACAGTTATGTTTAAAACATTGTATCCAGAGTGCATCAAACATGATTTTAGACCGTGTTTATGGAAAGAAAAGTGGTTATTTCTGTAGTTCAATTGCTGCAACCTTGGCCCTATCATCTAGTTTGAACAGTTATGTTTAAAACATTGTATCCAGAGTGCATCAAACATGATTTTAGACCGTGTTTATGGAAAGAAAAGTGGTTATTTCTGTAGTTCAATTGCTGCAACTTGCTGAAAATTGGCCCTATCATCTAGTTTGAACAGTTATGTTTAAAACATTGTATCCAGAGTGCATCAAACATGATTTTAGACCGTGTTTATGGAAAGAAAAGTGGTTATTTCTGTAGTTCAATTGCTGCAACTTGCTGAAAATTGGCCCTATCATCTAGTTTGAACAGTTATGTTTAAAACATTGTATCCAGAGTGCATCAAACATGATTTTAGAACGTGTTTATGGAAAGAAAAGTGGTTATTTCTGTAGTTCAATTGCTGCAACTTGCTGAAAATGGCCCTATCATCTAGTTTGAACAGTTATGTTTAAAACATTGTATCCAGAGTGCATCAAACATGATTTTAGACCGTGTTTATGGAAAGAAAAGTGGTTATTTCTGTAGTTCAATTGCTGCAACTTGCCCTATCATCTAGTTTGAACAGTTATGTTTAAAACATTGTATCCAGAGTGCATCAAACATGATTTTAGACCGTGTTTATGGAAAGAAAAGTGGTTATTTCTGTAGTTCAATTGCTGCAACTTGCTGAAAATTGGCCCTATCATCTAGTTTGAACAGTTATGTTTAAAACATTGTATCCAGAGTGCATCAAACATGATTTTAGACCGTGTTTATGGAAAGAAAAGTGGTTATTTCTGTAGTTCAATTGCTGCAACTTGCTGAAAATTGGCCCTATCATCTAGTTTGAACAGTTATGTTTAAAACATTGTATCCAGAGTGCATCAAACATGATTTTAGACCGTGTTTATGGAAAGAAAAGTGGTTATTTCTGTAGTTCAATTGCTGCAACTTGGCCCTATCATCTAGTTTGAACAGTTATGTTTAAAACATTGTATCCAGAGTGCATCAAACATGATTTTAGACCGTGTTTATGGAAAGAAAAGTGGTTATTTCTGTAGTTCAATTGCTGCAACTTGCTGAAAATTGGCCCTATCATCTAGTTTGAACAGTTATGTTTAAAACATTGTATCCAGAGTGCATCAAACATGATTTTAGACCGTGTTTATGGAAAGAAAAGTGGTATTTCTGTAGTTCAATTGCTGCAACTTGCTGAAAATTGGCCCTATCATCTAGTTTGAACAGTTATGTTTAAAACATTGTATCCAGAGTGCATCAAACATGATTTTAGACCGTGTTTATGGAAAGAAAAGTGGTTATTTCTGTAGTTCAATTGCTGCAACTTGCTGAAAATTGGCCCTATCATCTAGTTTGAACAGTTATGTTTAAAACATTGTATCCAGAGTGCATCAAACATGATTTTAGACCGTGTTTATGGAAAGAAAAGTGGTTATTTCTGTAGTTCAATTGCTGCAACTTGCTGAAAATTGGCCCTATCATCTAGTTTGAACAGTTATGTTTAAAACATTGTATCCAGAGTGCATCAAACATGATTTTAGACCGTGTTTATGGAAAGAAAAGTGGTTATTTCTGTAGTTCAATTGCTGCAACTTGCTGAAAATTGGCCCTATCATCTAGTTTGAACAGTTATGTTTAAACATTGTATCCAGAGTGCATCAAACATGATTTTAGACCGTGGTTATTTCTGTAGTTCAATTGCTGCAACTTGCTGAAAATTGGCCCTATCATCTAGTTTGAACAGTTATGTTTAAAACATTGTATCCAGAGTGCATCAAACATGATTTTAGACCGTGTTTATGGAAAGAAAAGTGGTTATTTCTGTAGTTCAATTGCTGCAACTTGCTGAAAATTGGCCCTATCATCTAGTTTGAACAGTTATGTTTAAAACATTGTATCCAGAGTGCATCAAACATGATTTTAGACCGTGTTTATGAAAGAAAAGTGGTTATTTCTGTAGTTCAATTGCTGCAACTTGCTGAAAATTGGCCCTATCATCTAGTTTGAACAGTTATGTTTAAAACATTGTATCCAGAGTGCATCAAACATGATTTTAGACCGTGTTTATGGAAAGAAAAGTGGTTATTTCTGTAGTTCAATTGCTGCAACTTGCTGAAATTGGCCCTATCATCTAGTTTGAACAGTTATGTTTAAAACATTGTATCCAGAGTGCATCAAACATGATTTTAGACCGTGTTTATGGAAAGAAAAGTGGTTATTTCTGTAGTTCAATTGCTGCAACTTGCTGAAAATTGGCCCTATCATCTAGTTTGAACAGTTATGTTTAAAACATTGTATCCAGAGTGCATCAAACATGATTTTAGACCGTGTTTATGGAAAGAAAAGTGGTTATTTCTGTAGTTCAATTGCTGCAACTTGCTGAAAATTGGCCCTATCATCTAGTTTGAACAGTTATGTTTAAAACATTGTATCCAGAGTGCATCAAACATGATTTTAGACCGTGTTTATGGAAAGAAAAGTGGTTATTTCTGTAGTTCAATTGCTGCAACTTGCTGAAAATTGGCCCTATCATCTAGTTTGAACAGTTATGTTTAAAACATTGTATCCAGAGTGCATCAAACATGATTTTAGACCGTGTTTATGGAAAGAAAGTGGTTATTTCTGTAGTTCAATTGCTGCAACTTGCTGAAAATTGGCCCTATCATCTAGTTTGAACAGTTATGTTTAAAACATTGTATCCAGAGTGCATCAAACATGATTTTAGACCGTGTTTATGGAAAGAAAAGTGGTTATTTCTGTAGTTCAATTGCTGCAACTTGGCCCTATCATCTAGTTTGAACAGTTATGTTTAAAACATTGTATCCAGAGTGCATCAAACATGATTTTAGACCGTGTTTATGGAAAGAAAAGTGGTTATTTCTGTAGTTCAATTGCTGCAACTTGCTGAAAATTGGCCCTATCATCTAGTTTGAACAGTTATGTTTAAAACATTGTATCCAGAGTGCATCAAACATGATTTTAGACCGTGTTTATGGAAAGAAAAGTGGTTATTTCTGTAGTTCAATTGCTGCAACTTGCTGAAAATTGGCCCTATCATCTAGTTTGAACAGTTATGTTTAAAACATTGTATCCAGAGTGCATCAAACATGATTTTAGACCGTGTTTATGGAAAGAAAAGTGGTTATTTCTGTAGTTCAATTGCTGCAACTTGCTGAAAATTGGCCCTATCATCTAGTTTGAACAGTTATGTTTAAAACATTGTATCCAGAGTGCATCAAACATGATTTTAGACCGTGTTTATGGAAAGAAAGTGGTTATTTCTGTAGTTCAATTGCTGCAAACTTGGCCCTATCATCTAGTTTGAACAGTTATGTTTAAAACATTGTATCCAGAGTGCATCAAACATGATTTTAGACCGTGTTTATGGAAAGAAAAGTGGTTATTTCTGTAGTTCAATTGCTGCAACTTGCTGAAAATTGGCCCTATCATCTAGTTTGAACAGTTATGTTTAAAACATTGTATCCAGAGTGCATCAAACATGATTTTAGACCGTGTTTATGGAAAGAAAAGTGGTTATTTCTGTAGTTCAATTGCTGCAACTTGCTGAAAATTGGCCCTATCATCTAGTTTGAACAGTTATGTTTAAAACATTGTATCCAGAGTGCATCAAACATGATTTTAGACCGTGTTTATGGAAAGAAAAGTGGTTATTTCTGTAGTTCAATTGCTGCAACTTGCTGAAAATTGGCCCTATCATCTAGTTTGAACAGTTATGTTTAAAACATTGTATCCAGAGTGCATCAAACATGATTTTAGACCGTGTTTATGGAAAGAAAAGTGGTTATTTCTGTAGTTCAATTGCTGCAACTTGCTGAAAAAATTGGCCCTATCATCTAGTTTGAACAGTTATGTTTAAAACATTGTATCCAGAGTGCATCAAACATGATTTTAGACCGTGGTTATTTCTGTAGTTCAATTGCTGCAACTTGCTGAAATTGGCCCTATCATCTAGTTTGAACAGTTATGTTTAAAACATTGTATCCAGAGTGCCATCAAA